>NW_015163145.1:175865-185211 GCF_001447785.1 Gekko japonicus
AAAAATGTATATGAATGTTTCTAAAATGCATTAAAATAAATTTGAAATGTGGTATCCGTAGGGGGGAAAAACCATCAAGCAAGTTCAAGAGGAAGCTAAAGAAAGCATTGTATAAATATATAATTTTTTTAAAAAAATAAGCCTATAAACCACCCAACAAAGCGTTTTAGTCATGTTTCTTCATAAAAATGCCACCCACAAAAAAGCAGAGACACGGAAGTATCTTGATAAGGACTGAATCTTCCAGTTCGGCATTCATAGCAGTCCAAAGCCAAGCTGCATAAAGTCATGAGGGAAAAAATAAAAAGCGGATGTGGTGAAAAGGGAAGTTTCTAAAATAGACTGTGGAAAAATTGAAATGATGATGTCGTAGAGATAGTAAAGGGAGACCATCATAGGGGACTTTTGTACAATAGACTGAGGGTAGCCGTCTATATCTGGAAAGCAGAATTATAAAAAAAGTGGGAACATGCCGACGGGGTGGTCAAGTAGATGTATACATGCATTATTTGGCATGGTAGAGTAGGGGAAAAAATGTTTATAAAAATCTATTTATTACCCCACCACAAAAGGCAAAAGCAAAGGGAAAATGCTAAACAGATTTGTATCAGTCAAGCAGAAGGAAGAAACAAGAATGTGGAGGACAGCGATAGGACACATTCAGGTGGGTCACCATATTGGTCTGGAGCAGCAGAACTTAGGCCCCTGCCACACGGGGCGGAAAGGGACGGGCTGAAGCGCGGCTTCTGAAAGCCGCAACAAAAGAAACACGCCGCAGCAGGATCACATTGATCCCCTGAGCCGCGGCGCATTCCCTCCCCGGCACGATCAGATGCCGGGGGAAGCGACGGAGGGGAATGGGAGACTGCCGAACTGCGCATGTCTGAGCATGCGCAGTCCAGGCAGGAGTCGAGGATGCGCTGGCAGAAAGACGGGCCGGCGATCCCACGGCCGGCGTTGATGCGGCCGTCGTGGATGAACCACCTCGGTAGGTGGTTCATTTTTAATGCATTTTTTCGGGGGAAGGGCCGGATCGGGGACGGGTGCGCAACGCTGCCCAGATGTTGCAGTGGGATCGCGCCCGTTTGCTCCAGCCCCGATCCGGCCCACTCCCGGCCCAAAACCCCTCGTGTGGACAGGGCCAAAGTTTGAGTCCAGTCGGGCACCTTGAAAACCAACAGAGTTTGTATGTTACTGGAGAATACAATATACCATTACATGTTTAAAACCCCAGAGCCCTTCATTGTGTCAAACACATAATTAATTTTGGCATATGCAATTTTATATCATGTACGTAAGTATTGCTTAGGTAAACATTCAGCGAGAGAATTAATGATTGTTCAATAACACATAATTACAATAGAAAAGCATTCCTTCCATAGCGTGTCCAAAATTTTTACAAAATCTCTTTACTAATGACCATGCTCTTTATAACGTTTCCTAAAGAATATTCACAGAGATAACAGTGCATTTTATTTTGTATGCGGGAGAGCAAATTTAACAATTCCATCAGGATGCGAAGCATATTGTGTTCCGATACTTGGGCAATTTTTTGTAGTAACATACATACATATCCTGAAGAGTAACGTGCCAGCTGCTCAGTTTTGTTTTTTTAATCTACTCAATATATAATAAAGGACATACCAAAAAAATGCTAGCTCCAAATTAAAACAAAATTCTTCACAGGCCCTTCATAGTTCTGGCACAGCTGTTCTTGAAAAAGAGCAGTTTCTGTCAAGAGCTCTCTCAGCCCCACCTACCTCACAGGATGCCTGTTGTGGGGAGAGGAAGGGAAAGGAGATTGTAAGCCGCTCTGAGACTCCTTTGGGTAGTGAAGGGCACGGGGTATACATCCAATCTCTTCTTCATAGGCAACTCTTTCTAGCAAAATGCATAGTCCCCTGCCTATCGGTAGAGCAATGAAAGAGCTGTTCACAGGCAAGGCGGATGCTTTAGCACACTGAGAGGGTTCCCCCAGAATGCAGAAAGAAATTCATTTGTAAATTTTAAGAAGAAAAAGAGCCCAGTGAGGGCTAAACATGCTCAAATCCTTCAATATCCAATGGCTCCAGGCAGGTACTTGATCACCAATTAAAGGGGGGGGTAATTTTCTCACAATATGAGAACTCTGTGGGCAGTCAAAGAAATTGCTGAGCAGTTGGGTTAGAACGGATAAAAGGAAGTCCTTCTCCACCCAAAGAGTGATTCACACATGGAATTCACTGCCACAGGAGGTGGCGACAGCTACAAGCACACACGGCTTCAAGAGGGAATTAGATAAGCATGTGGAGCAGAGGTCCATCAGTGGCTATTAGTCACAAGGTATAGATAGGAACTCTGGGGCAAGGGATGCTCTGTGTTCTTGGTGCTTGGGGGGGTCGACAGTGGAAAGGCTTCTAATGTCCTGGCCCCACTGGTGGACTTCCTGATGGCACCTGATATTTTTGGCCACTGTGTGACACAGAGTGTTGGCCTGGATGGGCCTTTGGCCTGATCCAGCACTGGCTTCTCTTATCTCCCTTATAAATAAAAGCCAAATGGTGGTGGCACTTTTCTAGAACATTCCACAAGCTCCAAAATCAGTTCGTTCTCTGATCTGTCATTCAGAGGGTCTCCCTATCCACTGGCTGCTTTGCCTGAGTCCTGCCTCCAACATTCTAATCATTTTGCTGTTCCTCTCCCCCCCCCCATAGCCAGTCAGAGCACAGAGGTTATTTGCATATGCAGCCTCATTGGCCTTTGCCTCGGAACACAGAGGTCGTTTGCATATGCGACTTGATTGGCTTTTGCCTCTAACATTCTAAACAGTTTGCTCTTCTGAGGCAAAACGTGTCCAACTTCCAGGTGAGGGCTGGGGATCCCTCAGAATTACAACTGCTTTCCAGATGGCAGAGATCAGTTCCCCTGGAGAAAATGGTGGGCTCTGTATCCTTATATGCTGCTGAGGTGGCCCCCGTATGACAGCCAATGTGACGTAGCAGTCAGGGCTTCAGAGCATGGGAGAGGCTGCAGGTGTGTGGGAGGTGGAAAGCTGAAGAGTGAGGGGGAAATAAAGGTAGGTTGATGATTGGCTGGGAAGGAGCTAGGGTTGCCAACTCCAGGTGGGAAATTCCTGGAGATGTGAGGGATGGAGCCTGGAGAGGGTGAGGTTTCAGGAGGCGTGGGACCTCGGACAGGTACAAAGCCATAGACTCCGCCCTCCAAACCAACTATTCCCTTCTGGGGAACCATCGTTGCCAATCTCCAGGTGAGGGCTGGAGATCATTCAAAATTACAACTGTTCTTTAGGTAGCAGAGATCAGTTCCTCTGGAGAAAATGGTGGACTCAGTGTCATTATACCCTGCTGAGGTCGCCACAGCAAATTGACACTGAGTGTCCAAGGCCGGGGCACTCGCTCAGAGCCTCTTTCTAGAGGCCGTTGTATTTATTTCCACAACGGGCCTTTTTCCTAGTGTTCTTATATTGCCTTCTCGAGATACTAACAGTTTAGGGTTGGGGAATATATACCATAAGGCATGCTTCTTCCCGCCACTTCACTCAGTAAAGACTGAAGACTTAAATTGCTTTTCCTTTAACAGAAGAGCTGCTCAATCTGGAAGCTCCTCCAGCCTACAGTAGGATACGACCCACAGTGCCCCGTATGTGGAAGGAGGTGTAAAGATATATGCCCTGCCGTGTTAACAGTCAATCTTGTTCCAAATCTCAGCAGGCAGGGTAATTATGCTACTCACCTGGACTACTGTGGTTCAGAGCTACGTGAACAGCTTTCTAGTCCTAGAGTTCATGGACCTTGTGATGCTGTGTTGGGCTGCTAATTGTTTATTTCCCTTGCCATTCCTTGCAAGCCTGCGGTTTATATGTTTTAGGTATCTGCCCAGAAAGGTCATTACTGAAAAGTACTGGGTTCAATACATCAGGACGCGGACCACGACATCAGAGAAGACGCGTTTAATAGTACTTAACACATGGAACAGAAAACTAACGGCCGGGTGGCCAACTTTATACAATTGTGGAGGGACACCCCTAGGTCCTATTGGCAGGTTTGAACTTCCCCCCAATGTCCCTATTGGCTCCTTACTTGTAGTTCAGGAGCCTAGCCCCTATTGTCTTCTGGACTGAAGCTCTAGCTGCCTCTGGCTGGTGTCAGGCAGTATCCGAAGACATAACGATTACACAAGCTAGTTTGTGGAACCAAAACATTAACACTAATGAAAGCTTTCAGAATTTCATTTATCGGGGTGACAGCAGCATCTTTCGTGTGAAAACCGGTCCTTAATGTGCGTTTGTGCGCGTGTGTTCCAGGAGTAAGGGCTGCTGTTTTCAAGATAGCAGAGGGAGATGTTTTTGCCTTTACCTTCTTGGGGCAGGAAAGTACAACATGGGAACTGTTGTAGGGGGCTGGTCTGGCATACTTTTGAAGCCTGGAATTCTTATGGATCTGAGGAATTAATCCTTGGCTCTTTATGTTTCTCGGAGCTGCTAGCTCAAAACAGGGATACGTAGCTGGTAATAGCTCCTTAGCTGTTTGGGTTGTGAAAGGTGACAGTAATACAGGCTGGTGCTCAAAATAGTTTAAATTTGAGTTTCTGTGTCTGAGGTTTCTTTTGTGGTATCGTTAAAATAGGCAATGATTTCAACTTGACCTCTTGAATTCCAGTGATCCCTTGGCCTGGATTTTATTCACGTAATACAAGGTCCTTGGGTCTTTTCTTCTCGTACTCTATCCTTACTACCCCCTCAGTTTTCCCATTAGTACCTTAACGCTTGCCCAAATGTCTGGAAGGCCGCCCAAATGTCCAGTTCCCTTTTTAAAGAAAGTGCTCTTGAATTAGTAGGCAGATCAATTGAATTCAGTTTGCATCACTTGCTACAACTGAGTTGCAGAAATCAGAAATCCCCCAGATGAAGTTTTGAGCCGATTGCATAAATGGCCTTAGTGGGACTTTGTGCGTGACAAAGCAGGAAGGTCGAAAAATGGTGATGTGGATGGGGAAGAAGGCTCATTAGTTTTCATTTGAGCTGTTATGGAGGAGGCTTCTTAGCAACAAGAACTGGGGTGGGAAGGCTGCTGTGGACACATTGGCCTCCTTAAGTGAGAGAGCCTGACTGCTGATGAAGTCCAGTATCTACCGTTAAGGCAGAAAGTTAGCTTCAAAATGAACCCCCCCCCTAGGGCTGCCAGTCTCCAGGTGGGGCCTGGGGATCTCCTGCTTTTACAACTGATCTCCAGGTGACAGAGATCAGCTCCCCTGGAGAAAATGGCTGCTCTGCAGGGTGGACTCTACTATGGCACTGGACCAAGCTGAGGCCCCTCCCCTCCCCAAACCCTACCCTCTCCTGGATCCACCCCCAAAGTCTCCAGGTATCTTCCAACCCAGAACTGGCAACCCTAGAACCCCCCCCCCCAGTTGTCATGAGCACCATTTTAAAGTTTCCCCTTCATCTCATGATGTGCCTTCTGATTTGGAGGACACAGAGGATAGGTGGATAAGGAACTCCTTAGATGAGCGGCTGAACAGGGTCTGTGGAGTTTTCTACATGAGTTTTTGGGTTTGACCTACACGGAAAAGAGCTTGGGACCGTTCGTCATTTTTCTGTCCCATCGAATTAGTGATAATGCCCTCCTAGGGTTGCCAAGTCCCTTTAACTCACCAGTTAAAGGAGGCTCCGCCGGCTCTGGGAGCCGGCTCTGGATGCGCGCGCACACGAAGCACACGTGCACCGCCAGCATGTCAACGGAAGTGACGTGCGACGTCACTCACGCTGGGGGCGTGGCCCAGATCGTCGGGGGGCCACGCCCCCAACGTGATCTGGGCCACGCCCCCAACGTGAGCAACGTGGCGCAGCTTTGGGGGGGCGGAGTTCCCCCTGGGGCTCGATTCCGCCGTGGTGGAAATCGGGCCTCCAAAGCGGGGGTTTCCCCGCCCCCCGCCCCCACTTGGCAGCCCTATGCCCTCCTAATAAACCCCGATGTTCAACATTGGGACATCAAACACACTGTTAATGGATATTAAACTGAGACATGCAGTTGCCTGACTTGTTGCAAAGAGAATTCTGATAAGAAACCAGCTGTGCTTATCTATGGTGCATGCATGCAGGCATAGACGGACTGGATTTCAAACCCCCAAAAGAAACCCCAGTACCCTAAACCAGAGTTTAATCGAGGTTGAGAAACCTGATTTAGGGGAGAAGGGACCGAACTCTGGTTAACCTGCACACTTACATTAGTAAGTGGGGTTAGCTTCTAAGCGGGGTTCTCCATATGAGAAGGGAAGGGGAATGAGCTCCCGTGTGACATCAGGGCCCCGCGGGACTTATTGGAGTTCCACAGGGCCTGCAAGACGGAGCTCTTCCGCCAGGCATTTAGTTGAGGCCTCTTCCTCCCTCCAGCCTCTCTGGCCCTAACCTCTTCTGCCCAGTTCTCAGGCCAATTGTCCACCAGTGGCCTGATTCTGACTAATCATCTCACAAGCTTTATAATCGTATGGTATTTTACGATTTTATGTGTAAATTGTTATTTTAATATTGTTTTAACTGTATACCTGCTCATTGTACACTGCCCTGAGCCCATTGGGGAGGGCGGTATATAAATCCAATAAATAAATAAATAAATGCAGGAGACAGGAGTGAGGTTTACATATCCTTCCAGCACCCAGCCAAGCTGATGCATGCACCAGGTTAATGCTGATGCCTTTTCAGAGATTGGCTCAGTGACTGTCGCACCAACTGCACCAATCTGGTTGTGTGTATTTCGTTTCAGCTCGCCATTTTCTGTTGGTTCTAACTTTATACCCTCTTGGAAGCCTTTTTTTTTGCTTAGAAGCCTAAATTAAACATAGAAGTGAGGTGTTTGCATGATAATTTCATTTTAAGTGTAAACAGCCAGTTGGGTAGTTTGTTTTCGAGTGGGAGGAACGGGTGGTTAGATGTCACACGAACAAAGTTTATGGAAAACAAAAGTTTGTTTGGGAAGTAACTCTAGAAGCAAACTTTTTTCCAGCCCTCCCAATGTACAAACCTCCCTTGTTTTGGGTGAGGCCTCCTCAGACAGCAGGGCCTTGAGCGTGTCTTCCAAACTTGTATATTGTGAAACGGCAGTAAGGCAATTCCCACATTTCTGTTGTTTCTTAATTGGAAACATTCTTCTTCCTTCCTCTTTGTAGAAATCACTAACCACAATAGTAGTTTCATGTTTCAGGACCCTGTTTTGTTTTGATTCAGTCCTGAGGCAGCTTTGTAGCTGTTATGTGGCCCAGGCCTCCGGTGGGTCACCATGTTGGTCTGAAGCAGCAGGAAAAAGTCTGATACTCCAGCGGCATCATTGAGACCAACAGGCAGACTCAGCGTGGGTTCTTGTCTCACTAATCTGTTAGTGTTCTTTGAGGGGGTGAACAAACAAGTGGACAAGGGGGACCCAATAGATATTGTTTACCTTGACTTCCAGAAAGCTTTTGATAAAGTTCCTCATCAAAGGCTCCTAAGTAAGCTCAAAAAGCATGGGATAAAAGGACAAGTCCTTTTATGGATCAAAAACTGGCTAATTAATAGAAAACAGAGAGTGAGTATAAATGGGCGATTTTCTCAGTGGAGGGTGGTAAGCAGTGGGGTACCGCAGGGATCAGTACTTGGTCCACTGCTTTTTAACTTGTTCATTAATGATTTGGAGTTGGGAGTAAGCAGTGAAGTGGTTAAATTTGCGGATGATATGAAGTTGTTCCGGGTGGTGAAAACCAGTGAGGATTGTGAGGCACTCCAAAGGGATCTGTCAAGGATGGGCGAGTGGGCGTCAACATGGCAAATGGGGTTCAATGTGGCCAAGTGGAAGGTGATGCACATTGAAGCCAAAAATCCTAAATATAAATACACATTGATGGGGTCTGAACTGGCAGAGACTGATCAAGAGAGAGAGATCTTGGAGTTGTAGTAGATAACGTCGAGACAATGTGTGACTGCAATAAAAAAGGTCAATGCTATGCTGGGGATTATTAGGAAGGGTATTGAAAACAGATCAGCCAATATCATAATGTCCCTGTATAAACCAATGGTGCAACCTCAGCTGGAACACTGTGTGCAATTCTGGTCACCACACCTTAAAAAGGATATTATAGCTTTGGAAAAAGTGCAGAAAAAGGCAACTTGGAGAAAAGACGACTGAGGGGTGACATGATTGAGGTTTATAAGATTATGCATGGGAAAGAGCAGGTAGAGAAAGAGGTACTTTTCTCCCTTTCTCACAATACAAGTACTCGTGGGTACTCCATGAAACTGCTGAGTGGTCGGGTGAGAACGGATAACAGGAAGTACTTCTTCAGCCAAAGAGTGATTAACACATGGAATTCACTGCCACAGGAAGTGGTGGCGGCTACAAGCATGGACGGCTTCAAAAGGGAATTAGATAAGCATATGGAGCAGAGGTCCATCAGTGGCTATTAGCCACAAGGTATAGATAGGGGCTGTGGGGCAAGTGATGCTCTGTCTTCAAAACAAGAGACAAAGATTGGCCAACCGTCATCCAGTGAGCTTCTGGGCTCACGGGATTTGTACAGTACTAGAGATGAGAAGGCCCGGAAAAAAAACGGAAAAATTTGGGGGGAAAACGCCCCCCCCATTTTTTCCCCTGAAGCCTTTTTTGTTTTTTTCCGAAAAATTGAAAAAAGAAAAGGAAAAAAAAAGATTATGGAACATTTTATTTTAACATGATGAATAAAATATTTTAGGACAAGGTGCTCAAATATTCTCCAAATCATGTCTCCAAATCATTTCTAAAAAATATGTATTGTATCAGATTGATCTAATTTCTGTGCACTGAGAATAAACAAGTCCTAGGTTACAAACTGAACTCTCCAATGCAAGAACAAAATTCATTTCTTCCTTTAGGAGGTGCTATTGTCACAAGAAAAGAATAATCATATTTTATGTTCCTAAAGTAACAGAATGACTTTCAATCTGGAAAATAAAAAATAAGTGCTAATGTAGCATTTTTTTTTCAATTTTTCTGAAAAATTTCTGTTTTTTTCCAAAAAACTCAGAAGTGTTTTTTTTTCCGAGCATCAAAATTTCCGGAAATTTTACATCTCTATACAGTACACGCTTAACTTTTCTTGAGATATGCGTGGAGCAGTTCTCTTCTTATGTTCAGTGCCTGTAGAGCTGTATGTCTGATTTGAATACCACATTTATCCAGGTACTAGTCCTCAGTGTTATTTGTAAAGTGAATGTTGGCTCTTTCTTACTAATAAATGTGCACATGTACAAGCGGAATGTACATGCATTCACTGTAACAGGTAAAAAGGACTAGTTTGACACTTCAGCTGTTTCATCACACTTGTTCTTGCTGCATGTGTT
>NW_015163145.1:185229-201911 GCF_001447785.1 Gekko japonicus
TCATTTGTTATGAGGGCCGGATCTGACATAAACGAGACCTTGTTGCGCCAGGCCGTGTGTGTCATAAAATGTAATGCCAGGTAGCAGAGATATAAACTTTATAAAGGACACAAACACAAAGATTTTTTTTTACTTAAAATAAAAACATGCTTAAAACATTAGGACTCTTGCAATATTTCGTTTATTTAACAGTATCTGATAACTTACACCTCTTGCTCTGAATTATTGCATTAAAATGTCTGTGCTGTTGCAAACTTGTGTAAGCTGTTCAAGTGTGCATCTGTAAGCTGCAAACCTACTTTTGATTTATTGACATTCACCTCAGAAATCTCGTGCTCAGAGTTCTGAGTCTAGGACCCAGGGGGAAACATGAAATGGCTGAGCGATTGAGAGAGTCTGGCGAAACAAGCGATGAAGCAGCAGCAGCAACAGAACTGGAAGGAGGAGATGGCTAGTTCCACTGCGGGCCTGATCTGGCCCCCGGGCCACATGTTTGACACCCCTGCTTTAGAGAAACATGAGTTAGGGGCCCATGAGGAATCACAGAGATAATCACGCATGTGGAATTTCTCTGTGGCCCAGAGTTTCTTCCTAAAAATCACTTTAAAAATGATCTCACCCTTCCTCCAAGAAACTCGAAGTTACATATATGGTTCTCTAACCCCACCCCCACCCCAAATTGTTGCCCCAAAGTTCTGAGATAATTTAAAATGACTGGTAGTGACTGACATAGCTGGGTCCCTTGGTTAAGGGGGAGTCTCAGTCTGCTCTCCTTGGCCATAGTCAGGCACTGTACTTATGGCTGCCAACTTCCCTCTAGGGCCTGGAGATCTCCCAGACTTACAATTGGCCTTGAGGCTACAGCGACCAGTTCTCCTGGAAGAAATGGCTGCTTTGGAGGGTGGACTTTATGGCATTATACACCCCACTGAGGTCCCTCCCCTCCTCAACCGCTCCCTCCTCACATCCCCCTCCCAACCTCCAGGAATTTCCCAACTTGGAGGAGTTGGCCACCCTAACTGTACAGGGTACTATGAGCAGCTAGGGAACTGGGCCTGTGTAGGCCTGTGAGCTGTGATCTTGGCCACTCAATCAAACTGCGGTGGTATTGGAGGGCATTGCTTAGGGAAACCTCTGAGAGTGAGAACTCATACGAAGCGTGTGTGGATTTTCTTTAATCCAGTTGTCAGAAAGCACTTTAGAACATCTGAAGTGGAGTGTCTTCCTGTTCCCCTGTCTTTTCTCATGAGGGGGCAACAGCTCATGCTGCTTCTCCCTATAGAGGGGAGAAAAAAGCGCAAGGGCAGGAAGGCAGCCCCACTGGCTGGCCTAAAACCATTCCTAACTCAGCTCCTCTACAGCGGTTCCTTGTAGAGGGAAGGGATGGTTTTGGGCCAAATTTTTTGTTATGGAATTCTCCACTTTTATGACAGAGGATGAGCAATTGGTCTTGTAGTTAGTAGTAAAGGGGGGGGGATAATCTGCCACACTTACTATGCTGCACCTGGCATTAATGGGGTACCAGGAGCAGAAAGAATGGTGAAAATAAACAGTTAACTGTGATTTGAGTCATTTAGAGCACCTTGGTGACTTTCATAAAAGCACGAGGGACCTTTTAGCATATGTTTCTGCCAGACAAGGGCCTTTTCTGCACCCGTATTTTGCCTCGGTTTCTGAGCGCATCCTATTCTCCCGTTCTGCATTCCCTCCCGCTTTCACTTCCAGTCTGTGTCGGGGTTTTCTCTTGTTTCTGCATTTGTTTTACAGGAATCTGCACTCAGACTGCTTCCAGCACACGGTTGCCCCATCATAACGACCAAAACTCCTTTTGCTGTGATTCTTTGTTCTCACCTCCTTTCGAATCACTTTCTAAAGTAGAATTGCTTCTGCGGGTATTTAAGCGCTGCCTGCTGCCTTTCCCCGTTTCTGCCTCTCTCTCTTTAAGTTGATACTCCTTCCCTTTTCTGCTTTCTTTTCCTCCTTCTCTAAAGACAAAAGAGGATGTGTCTTCCTGCTCTGGCAAACTTTTAAAAAGCCAGAGAGACCATAAGAAGGAACCAGTAAATACAAAGGACTTGGGGATTATCCGCCCCCAAATGTGTCAATCTTGCATGTGTGGGTCTGGATTTTCACCTCCCCTCCCTTTCTTTTTGCAGAATCATGGAAGGAGGGAGGAAGGGAGGGAGGGGTTGGCAACCAGTTAGCTCAAAAAAAAAAAATGCAGGTTTTGCCTGTAGATGCAGAATGCACACAGAATTCACAAATAAATAAACCAGAGAGGAGGAAACCAGTGCAGAGGGAATGCGTGCGACTGTGAAGTCAACCCTTCAGGCTTGACTCCTCGGATTCTTTGGAGCAAGCTGTCAGTGCAGAACGGGCCTGGGTCCCAGTTCATGCTGCGAGCACCGCCCGTCACCACGTTGCACAACTAATTATGTCTAACTGGTTTGTTTGAACCTGCAGCGAGAGGCAGCCATCAAATGCATCGTTCTTGCAACTAGGGGAGGTATACTCCGATGGGAAGAATGAAACTGGGGGGTTTTCTGCTAAAGCAGGGAGGTAACTTGAAAGTTTGGGGGGGTTTATTTCATAGGACAGCTACCGGGGCGAGTTCTATAAGCAAAGGAGGCAGAAGTGTTGGGGTCCCTATTGGGACACCTAACCGCGCTTCTTAGCACACAGGCTCCATCGCAAAGCCATTGGAGAGCCCACCGCATCCAGCTTTTGAGTGAACTACGCTTTTCCGCGGTTGCCTTGGAACTCGGTTTTTGTGAACCAGGGCTTGTGCCAGCACAGTGCAGTGAGCAGACTGTTGTGTTTAGACATGAAAGGCCAGTGTCGGATCTGAACTCAGCCAGGGGAATTCACTGGGTGGCCTTAGGCACCTCATTACCTTTGAATTATTGCTCTAAAGAGGATACAGGATAAACTGGCTTGAGCCCAGTGCAAAAAAGGAATCTCAGTAAATTATACTTTTTGCGTAAGTGGCTCTTCAATACTTTGCGAAACTGCACCTCCAGCCACGGCAGTTACTCTGCGATCCAAGCCCCGTCACTTTGCCAAACAGGAGGTGATGGTTATCAGCTCTACAGCTGGGCCAAAACAGGGGCTCCTCCCCCTAATGTTTTCATGGTCCCTAAACACTACCCCCCCCTTCCAGTAATTTATCAGGAAGGGGCATCAGAAAGAGGAGGCAGCTGTGTCAGTCTGTCTGTAGCAGGAGAAAAGAGCAAGAGACCAGGAGCACCTGAAAGACTAACACAATCTGTGGCAGGGGAGGAGTGTTCATGGCTAGAACATGAGTCCATGTGGCCTTATATCTTGGGTCTGAAATCGCTCCACTTTGCCAGATAGGCCAGATGGACTCACATTCTAGATGCCTCTGAAGAAGTGAACTATGACTCATGCAAGCTCTTCCCTGCCCCAAATTTGGTTAGTTTTTCAGGTGCTGCTGGACTCTTGCGCTTTTCTGCTGCTACAGACAGACTAACACGGCTACCCATCTTGATCCAGGGATCATTTCCTGCAGGGGCGCACAGGAGTGGAGCTCCGGCAGTAAAGAGCCCAGGGGGCGGGCACATGCAACAAGCACCACCCCCTGCTCCCAGCAGCTCTCAGTCAGAGCAAGAAGCAGCCAGGTAAGCTGCAGAGCCGCCCCCCCCCCCGGCCCTCGGTCCAAAACAGTCCAGTGGCACCTTTCAGACCAAGTCTTATTCAGGTACAAGCTCTCCCTCCTCTGCGAGGACAGATCTGCACGTCCCCCCCCCTCCAATAGCTAGCAATCCAAAAGAGTCCAGTGGAGCCTGAGCGGGTGGGTGTTGCCTTCTGACACACTTCCGGTGAGGTCAGGGGGTGTGGCATATGCAAATGAGTTATCCTAGTGTGTTATGCTAATGAGTTCCTGCACCTCTTTTTCTACGAAATGACCCCTGTCTTGATCTATCTCAAGAAGTGAGCAGTGGCTCGTGGAAGCTCCTCCCCTGCCCCAAATTTGGGTAGTCCTTAAGGTGCTGCTGGGCTCTTGCTCTTTTCTACAGCTGGGATAATGGTCCGTATTATGGTGCATTTACCTAAAGTTTTTTTTCTTCCTTAGGCACCTTCTTATCATTCTGCAGCAGTGTGAGGAATGCACGCACACACCCCTCATGCTAGTTAGGCAAGCCGGGTCTGTTTTCCTGTGCTGGATTTTAAAAATGGGCCATTGACTCTCCTGGACACCAAGACAGGGACCCCTGTGCCGGTTGTCATGTGGGTGTGTTATGTGCCACCAAGCTGCTTCTGACTTAAAGGACCTCTAAAACCATCGTCAACAGCCTTGCTGGGGTCTTGCAAACGGGTTGCCTTAGCGATCCAGGAATCCCCCCTCTCCTTTGAAGTAAAGGCAACCTACAGTCTTGCTGGCCCTAGTGATCCCAGGGCCCCACTGTGATTGGCCACAGGCCACTGTGATGTCATAGCTCACCCTGTGACCTTTCAAGGGACAGGGTCACTTAACAAGAGTGCCAGTAAAAGAGGAGCTACTCATGGTGGTAACAGCTGCCCAAAAGGGAGATGTAGGAGGGACTGAGGGGCACTTTGCATCCCTCAACCACTTTTCACACACACACACACACACACACACACACACACACCTGTTCAGGGGTGAACATTTGGGTTCCTTCAAACGGGGGGGGGGGGAAGATTCACAACAGGTGCCTCTGAACTCCTCCCTCCAGGAAAATATTTCGTGTTTACACTGCAGAAACACTGCTGAGCAGGTGCACAGTGGTAAAGCGCATAGCCTAACTACTTTAGATTATTGCAGTAATCCATTTTGAAAACACAGGGAGAGACAATGTGGGGACTTGGACTGAGCCACCACCCAGTACAAATTTGATTCTTGACTTTTAGCAGTCCATTTACAAATGTGTATTGATTCGTTAAGACAAAGCTGTTGTTAAACTGCAGTTCTCAAGCTCATATAACCTTTGCTGGTCTGTGGAACTGTCATAGGAACATAAGAGAAGCCAATGTTGGATCAGGCCAATGGCCCACCAAGTCCGACACTCTGTATCACACAGTGGCCAAAAATACCAGGTGCCATCAGGAGGTCACGCAGTGAGGCCGTGACACTAGAAGCCATCCCTTGCCCCAGACTGAGAGTTCCTATCTATACCTTGTGGCTAATAGCCACCAGTGTTCCCTCTAAGCTGAGTTAGTGTGAGCTAGCTCACAGTTTTTTAGCCTCCAGCTCACACAGTTTTGTCTTAGCTCAGGAAGGATGGCTCCAGAGCAAACTAATTTATGCAGTAGCCAAATTGCTCACTCACAACTTGAATGCCAGGCGCTCATAAAGTAGAATTTTTACTCATAAGACTCTACAGCTTAGAAGGAGCATTGATAGCTACCGATGGACCTCTGCTCCAGATGTTTATCTAATTCCCTCTTGAAGCCGTCCATGCTTGTAGCCGTCACCACTTCCTGTGGCAGTGAATTCCATGTGTTAATCACTCTTTGGGTGAAGAAGTACTTCCTTTTATCTGTTCTAACCCGACCGCTCAGCAATTTCACTGAGTGCCCACGAGTTCTTGTATTGTGAGAAAGGGAGAAAAGTACCTCTTTCTCTACCTGCTCTGTCCCATGCATAATCTTATACACCTCGATCATGTCACCCCTCAGTCATCGTTTCTCCAAGCTAAAGAGCCCTAGGTGCTTTAAAGAGTCAGCCAAAGTCTTTGTACTGAACCATTTTAGCCAAAACGATGAGCTGTCCATGAATGATGCCCCGGCACTGCAAGTGTCGCTCCTACCTGGGAGTCACTGAATCATCAAGGCCGAAGAGCGAGTTAAATGTCTGGCTCCTTGGTTTCCACTGGGGCCCATGCCAATCAACACTTCCTGCTGGGTCATCATTTTGACAAACCGTCTTGTTTGAACAGAAGCTGTTGCTTCCATGACTTGTTGGTGGAATTTTGGTCTGAATGTTCTTACTCAGCAAATACATTACTAAGATGTCAAGAAAGCTCAGAATGTGACAAAAGAAACCGCCAGAACCAAAGAGCTTAGGCTAAATCTACCCCCCCCCGGTCACTTCTGCTGACTCTCAATAACGTTTCTGCCTCATCCAGACTCGCGCAATGACACATGTGCAGAATTCGCCTGCCAAAGCTTGGCACAGAAACCAGTTCAGCCACGATAGTTACTGGGCACGGGGAAGAAGCGAAGCCTTTCCACAGGAATACAGACACTGGGTCAGACAGCTACTTATTTCTGCTCTTTAACTGACCCCCATCAAAGAAGGGCATTTATGTCAGCCAGATTTAACGCATTGCCATCGGCCATCTTCTCTGGAAGATGCCATAAAATCCCTTATGAACTTACACAATGCCCTTGTAGTCAGGGTGTCATCGAATCCATTTCCCACGTTCTTTTAAATTGTCCATTTTATACTAAGACCCGGGATAAATTTCTGGACACCCTTCTTTTTACATGGCGTGGTCTCCCTGAGAGTGTCAAGGTCCAGTTGCTACTCTTGGGGGCAAAACCCTTCTATAGCTTTTAATGTTGCCTGTTTTCTTCGATCTGCAATTCGAATCAGGGAAACTATAAACTGATTGGTTCTTTTTGTTATTGTTGTCTGTACGACAGCCACACTTTTGATGTATTCCTAAATTTTAATGTACTTTTATCTCTGATATGCCAATAAAGGTTGTCTGTCTGTCACCGGAATACATTGAAAATATTCGATACAGTTGTCCTGAGCTAGCTCCCGAGTATTGTAACAGCAGCAAAAGCACTGCAAAGGATGCTGAAGCTCTTCCAACCACACTGCATCTTCCTTACCCTCTCCGTTTCCGATCCTGTAGAGCCACTGCTTTTCCTCTCAGGCTATGAAGTCTCTGTTTAAGGGAACTCCCGTTGTTATCAGTTTGATCTCCCAGATTGACAGGTAACCCTACTGCGAAGTGTTTGGCTTTCACTTGGGGCGACAGGCCCACCCCGCAGAGGATGAAGTGTGAGAACAGCAGCATGTTGAGTAGTTGACAATTCTTAGGATTTCCTAACTCCATCCGATACCAGTTTATCCTTGTCTGGATTCTTGGCTTGGATCTTGTAGTATGGCTCAATGTGGAAGGTGCTTCTATCTGAAGAACAGAACTTCCCCCTCTTCCTCTTTGGCCACCTTAAAGATTAAGGTGAACTGCTACTCACGGGGGGGGGGGCAGAATCCACAACATTTCTCTTCTCCTTCAGTTAGTGGGGACTTGTGGCTCAGTGGTGGAGCATCTGCCTGGCATTCAGAAGGTCCTAGCGGTAGGTAACCAGGCAGACCTCCACCTAAGACCCCAGGGGGGGGGGCAGAATCCACAACATTTCTCTTCTCCTTCAGTTAGTGGGGACTTGTGGCTCAGTGGTGGAGCATCTGCCTGGCATTCAGAAGGTCCTAGCGGTAGGTAACCAGGCAGACCTCCACCTAAGACCCCAGAGAGCTGCTGTGAGTCTGAGTAGGCAATACTGAGCTCTATGAACCAATGGTCTGATTCAGTATAAGGCAGACTCATGTGGCCTTAACCTGTATATACAGGCTACGGCCGATCCACCTAAAAAACGGAAGAGGACCTGGAAGAGATCTTATGTCTTTCGTTGCTGAGTGTTTTGTCTAAACCAGCACAAAACCCTGAGATCCCACAGGAAGGTCCCAATTCAAATAGGGCTTTAGGAATAAGAAAAGACTCTCTCATACACATTTACACTTGCGTAGTATGGTGCGTCTTAGAACAGAATCATATAATGTTAGAGCTGGAAGGGACCTTGCAGGTCGTCAAGTCCAACCCCCTGCACTCTGCAGGAGCATAGCCGAAAGATAGCCCTACAACATACCCGAAAGATGGTCGTCCAGCCTCCGCTTGAAAATGTCCAGTGAAGGAGTATCCACCACCTCCCGAGGCAATCTGTTCCACTGCTCAACCACTCTTACAGTTAGGACGTTTCTCCTGAGACTTAGCCGGTATTGACTCCGTTGTAACTTCCACCCATTAGATCTAGTCTTGCAGTCGGGACCAAGAGAGAATAGATCTGCTCCATCTGCTACCTGACAGCCCTTCAAATATTTGAAGACTGCAATCATGTCCCCTCTAAGCCTTCTCTTTCCCAGGTTAAACATACCCAACTTTCAGCCTTTCCTCATAAGACTTGGATTCCAACCCTCTCACCATCCTGGTTGCCCTCTTCTGGACACGCTCGAGCTTGTCAACATCCTTTCTAAAACGTGGTGCCCAAAACTGGACACAGGACTCCAGGTGAGGCCTGACCATAGCAGGATAGAGCGGAACTACCACCTCCCGTGATCTGGACACGATGCTTCTGTTAATGCATCTTAAGATTGCATTAGCTTTCTTCGCAGTCACATTGCACTGCAGGCTCATGTTTAGCTTGGGTTTGGCAATAAGCATGGGTTGAACAAGGGAGTCTTGTTCAAGACCAAAGGCATGGGTAATCAACGCAGAACATTCCCCAGGAATATTGCAAGAAGCCAGGCTGAATGGCAGTATAAGGGGATGGATGTTGTTTCCTTGGAGGGTACTACTCTGCTGAGCATTCAAAACGTGTTGCCTGTTGCTTCCAAAACTAATCTTCGGTATACTCCCACCAGCCAATAGTCCAAGGGTCAGCAAGTGAAGAGAGAAGGTCACCGTGAGCTGGACACGGCTCTGATCTCCTCTAGTTTCCTCTGGTTCTGGACAGTACTGTGGGTGGGGGGACGGAAGCTCTTAGCTGACGTTCAAGTTGGAAGTTATCTCAATGAAGCTGACTCAAATCTTCACGCTCTTTATGTTTTTATACAAAAAAATTTAATAAATATTTTTCAAGATTTATTGCCAGGAATAACACATCAGAGATGTATTTTCATGTTCATGTGTAACACTAATATTACCATACAAGATAATCTTTTATGATCTCAGTGGATGGCCCATTGAGATAATTAAGTCTTAAGCCTTTTTTTTTAAAAAAATCATTTTTGATCTTCCAACTTCATTAATAGCACTTTGATTTGCTCTTATTTTTTTCTTTCTTTCTTAAGGCGGGCAGTGGACTCTGGCAAACCTACTCAGTGGTCTTACTGAATATTCTACTGTTCAAGTATTCAGCAACTAGCTTATTAGAATACTTCCTAAATACAGTAGATTACAAAAGAAAAAAATCAAACCTACAAGTGGTTCAGTATTACCTATTCATGGTGGGCGGGAAAAATCAAAAGAGTTTACAAAATAAGATTTCGGTGTTTCCAACTTCACACACTAACTTGATATTTTTAATTACATACATCCACTCACATTTCTCATGTTTCATCTACAGAAGGTTATCGCTCCTTTTGTGTTCCCTTAAACTGCTGCGTAGCAGATTTTCTGCCCGTCAATCCTTTCCTTTCCCCCACCCCATGTCCAAAGCAGCCAGAAAAATTTTTAAAAAATAAAAACAGAACAAAAACTAGTCTAAGTTCTAAACTGCCTCAGCCACCAGTACTTACAAAATAGTTTAAAGTGATATTATGGAAGGTGGTTTCTCTTTAAAAAAACAACAACAACAACAACAAAAAACACTTGGACATTGTACAAAAAAGCCAGCATCAAGGCATGAAAGCCCATCCTATTTGTTAAAATAAAAACTTGATTTTCAGAACACCTTAAATTTTGGCATGTAGGCAACAAGTAACCAGGTGGGGGAGAGGTCAAAAGAAGAAGCCGTCAGCTTACAACGCTATGAAAAACCTTCAACTCTAAACACGTATGTATAAATTAAAAAAAAAGGAATGATATTTAAGGCTCTTGATTATTAAGTTAATAAATCAAATATACACAGTGATTAATAAAAAAGAATTATTTACATAACTATACAAACTTCTACTTTTGACACATTTTCCTCTCAATTCTTCATTTTTTTTTACCAGCCACTGCTGACAAGAAGTCCTCCACAGTCCCCTCCCTCTGCCCTCCCCCCCGACAAAAACAATACAATAAAAAAATAAATAATAAACTTTTTTTTGATAGTTGCCGTGGTTCTGAGCTGCAAAGGCACTTCCAAATACAGAACTAGTTATACGTCATCATAAAACCAATATACAAAAGAACTCTAATTCAATAAATAAATAAAACGTATTCGTCTAAGACGGTAATATAAATCATGACATCTCAAGAGAAGGAAGGAAGGGGGGGGGGAGGAAAACAAAACGTGTGTTTTTGCTACAGGAAAAAGCTAAATAAAGCTATACGATAACCTTACGGAACCTTTCCGGGGGGCATTTCTGACTAGTTCTGCAGAGATGTGAAATGCAGCACTTGGTAAACCAGCCAACCACAGCAACTATCACTGCCAGTGTAAGCCAGCTTGTCAAAACTTAAATTAACACAGGGATTCTAAGCAAATAATAGCCTTAGACTCGAAAATATTACACAACCGTTTTAAGAACTACAAGCTCCGAGTTGCCTTGAATTGATCGGTTAAAGGCCCTGCACAGCAGCACCTGCGGTCTGCTATACAATGTACTCCATTCGGTTTAAACTTTGTGCGCTTTCCAAGTCCCGGTTGTCCTGTTTGTTTGTCCAGTTCGGGTGTTTTGTGGGCGTGCCGTTGGGGGGCTTTTCGTCTCTGTCTACCAGCGTGTATGCTGCTTGTTTCGCAAAGCGGGTTTTCTGCTGGTGTTTATCCATGTCGTCTTCCTCCACCTCAGAGTTGTGTGTCCTTATTTTGGCAATTTTTGTGTTCTTGTTTTCATAGTCTTTGATGGGGACGGCGTTAGCGCCGTGTTTCTCGATGGGGTTCTTGATCTGATTCAGCTGCTCCCTCACGTTGTTGGTGGTGTTGTCGTCTGACGCCGTGTGGGTGTGGGCGCTCTGCTTCCGGCGCTTCCGGAGGCACCAGTAAAAGGCGGTGACCAGGCAGCAGACCCAAGCCACCGTTAGCACAGAGCTCAGCAACGGCACCAAGAAATCTGGAACGCAAGTTGGACTCTCGTTAAATACTTCCAAAGCTATTCAAGCAGCAGCATTTTAGGGAAACGGATGCCCTGGCCCATCCCCACCTGACGCCTTTTAGCCCTTTATCTTTTTAGAAGCACCTTAACAAGGTTGAACAGAAATACGACTGTTTGAAATAAAAAGGGGACAATCCTCCGTGACTCTGACAGCCTCCCGGTATCTGCACAATAGATTCATGACCGACCAGGTGGAATCATAAACCTGAAGCGTGGCAGGATCTCTCTCGTCCCGAGGCTGACTGCCTCCACAACCCAGATTTCTGATGTCAGCCTTTCTGCTTCAGGACTGCCCTTATGGGCACCCTACAAAGGCAAGAGCCCTTTTCAAACGCCCTTTAGGAAACAGAGGGGGAACGGCAAGTCTTCTCCCAACTAGGCCCGAAAGCTCATTTTCACAAGCCAAGGCCCTATTTGAAAACCTAATCCACTCTAACTCTCCGGAGTTGTGAGGAAAGGAAGTGTATTTCCCCTTCTTGTGGCAACATATTTCAGTCTTATGCTCCGACAAGAACCAAGCCATTTTCATGAGGCCAAACCAATGGAAGATTTGATACTTACATTAAGCTGGGGAACAGGGACCAGAGTACCTACGGGACCGCCTCTCCCGGTATTTCCCCCAGACAGCATGACGCTCAGGAGATCAACACCCACGGGAAGTCCCTGGCCCAAAGAGCCCCCAGCTGCCCTCAACCAGAGACAAGGCCTTCTTGGTCTTGGCTCCGAGTCAGTGGAACTCCCTCTGCCTACCAACATCAGGGCCCGGAGGGATTTGCTACAATTCCGCAACGCCTGCAAGGCAGACATGTTCTGCCAAGCAAACGGTTGAGGACAGCGATGTTTTTTTAACAAGCTGCTTCTTATCTCCCCCATGCTAATATAAACTGGGGGCTCAAAATTTTATATTATTGGCACCATGTAGATAAGATACCAGGATCTGGCTCTCGATTTAGCATTTTTAGAATGTTTTAACATATTCCCTATGAATTTATTGTATGGATTTGTATGAATCTGTTGTACACCGCCCTGAGCCCGCTTCGCTGGGAGGGCGGTATAGAAGCCAAATGAGATAAATTAAATAATAAAACAATCAATTAAAGCAATTCGTTACAGCTTGAATGGGCATCTTCCGACATTAGGAACTAATCAGTTTGGATCCAAAGATGTCTTTGCACAAGTCGAAAGCGCTTCCACTCATAAAGTAAAGGTAAAGGTTCCCTTGCTCGAAAGCCAGTCGAATACGACTCTAGGGTTGCGGTCCTCATCTCCGTTTCAAAGCCGAAGAGCCAGCGCTGTCCGAAGACGTTTCCGTGGTCATGTGGCCGGCATGACTAAACACCAAGGTGCACGGAACACTGTTACCTTCCCACCGAAGTGGTACCTACTTATCTACTTGCAATTTCTTGCTTTCGAACTGCTAGGTTGGCAGGAGCTGGAACTAGAGATGGGAGCTCACTCCATCATGCGACACCCGGGTCTCGAACTGCTGAACTACCGACCTTCCACAGCCTGCAGTTCAGCGTCTAAATCACTTGAGCCACCACAGCTCCTGCTTTCGCTCATGCCAGGGGGCAAAACATGAAATTTCTAAAGACCTTTCCACTCAGGCTTGAACACGCATACCCCTTCCGTCCCATGTTGATACGGGTAGCCCCCCAACTCTCAGCAGTAGCTGGGGTGGGGATGACACGGCAGCACGGCAGAATGTAAGCACCCAGCTGGATCAGACCAGTGGTTCATCTAGCCCAGCATACTGTTTCACACAATGGCCAACCAGTGGACCTGGAGGGCCAAAAAATAGGACACACGGAGGCCAAGGCCTTGCCACTGGTGTTGCCTCCCTAGCACTCGTATTCAGAGGTTTACTTTGTCTGAATGTCGGTGCTCTTCTTTAGTCACTATGGCTAGTAGTCACTGATAGACCTGTCCTCCGTGAACCTCTCTAATCCCCTTCTAGGACCGTATTTCAAAGAGTTACAAAAACCCAGTCTGTGTGTGGACAGCCTGCTCATGGGTCTTAGTACCTAGCAGCGAACAAGACTGTTTTAGGGCAAATTTGATATACACAGAACGTTCTTTCTTTTTTAACAAGGAAAAAGTGGATACAGACATTCAGTCCTCTTTTAAGACTTACCTGTTTTGCTTTTTACTGGCCGCTTTTGTACCCGGACCTCTGCAACTGCTGCAAAAAGTGTGCTGTTCCCATCACGCTTGCTAACAAGATCGATAATTTTATCAGTTATTTCTTTTATTGGGTTCTCTTCCTCCTGGATATCTTCGGCAGACTGGGGAGGGGAGAGAGTGTGGTTGAATAATGAGGTGAGTTGGTTCTTGAGACATCTCTTAAGTCATCATGTGCAACAGGAGTAAATAATTTCTCAGAAGGATATAAAACACATCCTACTATTTGGCCAAAATATGGGAAACCACTCACTTCTCCCAATGCGGTAGAAAAGAGGAGGAGATTGGATTTATACCCCGCCCTTCACTTGGGAGTCTCAGCGGCTTACAAACTCTTTTCCCTTCCCCTCCCCACAACAGACACCCTGGGAGGTGGGTGGAGCTGAGAGAGTTCCTTCGAGAACAGCTCTGACAGAACTATAGCTTGCCCAAGGTCATCCAGCAGGTGCAAGTGGAGGAGTGGGGAATCAAACCCATTTCTCCCAGATTAGAGTTCGCACACTTAACCACTACACACCGTGTGTGTGCAGAATTAAGCTTTGTTGTTCTTAAATGTGTCACTGGACTCAAACTTTGTTCTACTGCTACAAACAGACTAACATGGCTACCCATCTTGATCTATTACCAGTGGAAGCAACTACCAGTAACAGCTGTTATTCAGCACCATGTTATGTAAGCAACCCTCCACTTAAAAATAAACACTGGACAAAGAAGCTAGGATTCAAATTAGTATTGGTGCCAGTTACACTCTTATTAAAATGTGTAAACGTGCCTTTATTTTTGTTAGTACACTGGAGGTGGCTAACAAGAAACGTCATAGAAGGAATTATATTGAACCAATGGAAATTACAGCACTGAGGGCTGGAACGCTCTCGGTGTCCGGAAGTTGGCATTGCTGAGTGAGGGAAAGTCTTGATCCTCTACGGTTCTGACTGTGTCAAGCTGAGCAATTTAACTAGCTAGCCAAGGTACCGGAAGACTTACAATTGCAACATGGATTTCATTGTTTGCCAAGTGGGACGGTTCACAGGTGATGTAGATGGAATACTCAACAGAGACATTCTTCAAGATGCTCAGATTCCTCAACTCGCTACAGATGTGCTCTGTACTAAGGCCCTACAGGGAAAAGACAAAAAAATATATATATCTATGAGAACTGGGGAGGGTTTGCTGTTCTTTTTATCATCTGATCTATTCTCACTACCAAACGGACCTGGCTGGAGCTGGGCAGAACATCAACTCCATTAAGAACATAAGAGAAGCCATGTTGGATCAGGCCAATGGCCATCCAGTCCAACACTCTGTGTCACACAGTGGCCATAAATACCAGGTGCCATCGGGGTCCACCAGAGGGGGCAGAACTCCAGAGGCCCTCCCACTGTTACCCCTTCCCAGTATCAAGAAGACAGAGCATCACCGCCCCAGACGTAAGAACAGAAGAGAAGCCCATGTTGGATCACACAAATGGCCCATCCAGTCCAGCACTCTGTGTGACACAGTGGCCATAAACCATGGGCCATCAGGCGGTCCACCAGCAGGGTCAGGACTCCAGAAGCCCCCCCCCCACTGTTGCCCCCCCCAAGCACCAAGAATACAGAACCTCACTGCCCCAGACAGAGTCTTCCATCTGTCTCTTGTGGCTAATCGCCAATGATGAACCTCTGCGCCATATGTTTATCCAATCCCCTCTTGAAGCTGTCTACATTACAGCAGAAACCATAATATACAATCTGGGATGACTTGAGGACCATTTCACACAGTGCAGATTGGTTGCCCAGCTTACCGTCTCAATAGGGAAATCCAGCCGTGGAAGGCTGCCTGACAAATGTACCTACATTTTAGGTGGGCATCACGCAATCTGCAAAGCTACCTAAAGTATGCATGTAGAAAAGCCAGGTTTCGTTCTTTGTTTATCCTTTAAAATTCATTGGTAGCCTTGCCCAGGAATTTAAGCCTCCTCATCTACCATGTCTCCTAATAGTGATGCAAGGACATAGTGAAGTAGCCCCACATATGCCACCCTGAGCAACCCTGAGGGACGAACGTTCCCGCAAACACAGTGAAGAAAGACATTTTAGGGTTGGATTCGGACTTTTGACACAGGTGAGTAGAAAAGCGCAAGAGTCCAGTAGCACCTTAAAGACTGACAAAATTTGTGGCAGGGTAAGCTTTCGTGAGTCACTGCTCACTTCTACAGATACCTGAGGTGAGCAGTGACTCACGAACGTTCCGCCCCACCCACAAATTGTGTTAGTCTTTCAGGTGCTCATGGACTCTTTCTCTTTTCTACTGCTACAGACTAACACAGCTACCCATCTTGATACGTCAGGTTGTACTTATTGTACACACTAATTTCACCAACGACTCCAGTTAGTAATTCTGAACTGGTCAGCTGCTCTCTTTATAAATTATAGGCAAGAGGAGACCTACGTACCGGAGTCATCATCTCTTTGTTAAAGGTGAACGTGATGTTAGCACAATTGTCCTGATAGTACGAATCAGAACTGCACGTCTTCTTTCCCGGCTGTTGACTGGAAAGCCAGCATTCACCCACATTATGGCAAGGGTGCACAAAGCAGTTGTCTTCCTTAATAGGGACGCAGGTGTGTCCTGCAGGACATTCACTGTGGCCTTTGGCATTGATCAGACAAGGCTTCGGACCACACCAGACCTAGGAAGGGTCAAACAATCAATTGGCAACCGGGCTTTTGCACAGAAAAGGAGAAAAATGGCAGCTAGAAGAGTGAAAACGGTACCTTAGAACAGGTGACCTTTCCATTTGAACACTGGCAGCTATTGCATTCATCATCCCATTTAGACCCATCTGGAACAGTACGGCCATTAGCGATGCAAGGCCTTCCTGAAACTAAGAGTGGGGGGGGGGAGGAAAGAACATATTGAAGAGGGATTTATTCAGAAAGACACCTGAATCTCACAGAGGAGAGGAATGGAGGCACACCTTATGTCTCACAAATACTGGGAAAGCAGAAGGGAACCTAAAAATATCCTTCCATGAGTCTTTCCTTCAGGGGTTGGCTTTTCCACAGATATGGACCAATGCTACCTCCCTCCCCCTTCCTATTTTTCACTCATGGTATTTTCTGGGGAAAGACTACAGTCTGGAGGGCACAAATAAGGGGTGGATTTCTGGACTCCCACCGCCACCCGTTGTCCATCATACATTACCACAACAACTACATCTCTATATAACTTTATCATGTATGGACTACCTTCTTGGCATCTTGGACCGCTGCGGCCAGGTGGACAGATACAACGGTATCCATTGATTTCATCTACACACGTGGCTCCAAAAGCACAGGGTGAAGACTGGCACTCATTAATATCTGCAGGGGGGAGGGAAAACCATATGATTCATTGTGATAGGCTACAGAGACTGCTGTGGAACTTGCTCAAGGTTTTTAAAATACTGAGGGACCGAGGCGAATGACTTGTGCAGAATCCTCCCAACTGCAAGGTCACATACAGTGGT
>NW_015163145.1:201963-226103 GCF_001447785.1 Gekko japonicus
CGAAGGTCTTTCCCTTCCCCGTTCTGTTACCCCAAACTCTGTTATGTGGAGGTTCTGATGTTCAACCTGGGACCTTAAGCCTGGCCAGTAGGTGTTCCGTCCCTGAACTGTGGTCCACCCTGACCTGCCCAAGATAGCATTTGTACAACTATACTATGATTAAGTGTGAACAAATGCTTCTCTTTGCAGGCTTCTGTTCTACAAGCACTCTCCTATCTTCAAATGGTTCATAAATTGCCAGGAAGCAGATATGACACACCAAAGTGGAAAGACGATATTTAAAAAAATAATTTTTTGGGCTCCCCCTCCCCTTTTACAAAAGGCTTGCCTTCAAAATGGAAAAGCAGAAAGGCAGAAGGTTTCTAAGAAGAAGAGGAGGAGATTGGATTTATACCCCACCCTTCACTACCCAAGGGAGTCTCAGAGCGGCTTACAAACTCCTTTCCTTTCCCCTCCCAACAACAGACACCCTGTGAGGTAGGTGGGGATGAGGGAGCTCTTGACAGAAACTGCTCTTTTTCAAGGACAGCTATGCCAGGACTATGGCTTGCCCAAGGTTATCCAGCAGGTGCGAGTGGAGGAGTGGGGAATCAAACCCATTTCTCCCAGATTAGAGTCCGCACACTTAACCACTACGCCAAAAAGGCTCTCACACCAAACTGGCTTTTGAATGCTTTGAAATGTGCCTTCTCCTGGGAAATCAGCAGTAAACGCTTGTAATCACGCTTCCTTCCCATCGAACTCAATGGTACCCAAGTCAGCCCTGATTTCCAGAAGGCTTAGGGCCAACTACCTTTCTCTAGGTTTGTGATGGATCTTCAAGAGAGTTCTCTGATCTTAAGCAGACCCCACTGCAGTCTCTAGCCAAATGACATGGCGAGGCCGACTGCTAGACAACATTTAGCAAAATGTCATCACGTCTGCACGTTCTGCACAACTGTAACATTAGGCTGAGGAATACGTACTTATCCTGCAGTCCGGGCCTGCAAAACCTGGAGCGCACTCACATCTGTACCAATTGTCACCGTCCACACAGGTTCCACTATTATAGCTTAGGAAGAAAGAGAAGGGGGGGGGAGATATATATTTACTCGACTGAGCCTATTAAATGGAGTTGTTTTTAAAGCTCTTCTACAAATCATACACCCTCAAAATTAGCCAATATTGCCACTTTAAACTAGATGCGGCATGCCAGCTGTTCTATTTAATTTTAATAACTACTTAGATGCACTCTTGATGGAAACGGGCTTAGCTGATCAACTCGTATATTCACGGGGAGAGGTGGAGAAGAGCTAAATAAAGAGGAAGCTAAAAGCCAGACTTGGGAACTGTCAAACCGATTCTTCAGAGGAGGAACATTAAAGTGATCCATTTATTTCGTTTCTGCATTTTTCCCTCCCCACCCAAGCCTCCCACATTCTCTCTGTCAGAACGGTTCCTCTGTAAACAATAACCGTTTCAAACATTTATTGCTGGCAAAGACACCATTTCTAACACATGAGATGCTCAGCAGGCATGCAATAAGAGTTCACGGCCGTCTCCCAGGTCGTGTTGCTTACCAAGGGTGCGGGCTACAGTCGTTGGTATCTGCGGGGACAGAAAGAACAAAGAGATGCCCATGTTAAATCACAGCACCATAGCCGACTTCGAAATCCCAGACAAGCCACCAGATTTGCCACCCTGTTCTACAGCTTCCTTTCCAAACAGACTTTCAGCTATAAAGCAGAAACGTCAGCCACCGGAAGACAATTCTTGTGAAGAATTCTCATCAGGAAGAAAAAGTGAACAGAACCAGACTGGGCAGCTGCTTGTGAGAAAAAGGAGAGAGAGAGAGAGAAACCCAGCCTGGCTGGGGAACAGGTAGCTGCCCCAGCAGGGCAACATCTGTCTCCACTTATCTCCTTTGCAACTTTCTCATGCCCAGGTCAAAGCTCCAGCCCTGCAGTGTCACGAAAGCCAAACAAGACAGGTGATGCTCCAGCCCTGCCGCCAAACAACTTCCCCCTTCTGGCTTCAATCTCCGATTCCCACGGGCACCCAGATGAGCCAGTCCTCTCATCGAACGCCATCTGACAAGAGTTTGGGAGGACACAGAGAGAGAGGGAGACAGAGAGAGAGGGAGGGAGAGACAGCGAGAGGGAGGGAGAGACAGCGAGAGAGGGAGGGAGAGAGAAAGGACTTACTCTGAGTGCATGTGGGCCCTTCCCAGCCCTCCTTGCAGACGCACGTAAAGGAATCTCCGCTGACGACACACGTCCCACCGTTGTGACAGGGGCTTGGCAGGCAGCTGCTGTTTCTCGCTGCAAGAGAAGGAGGAGTCCGTGAGGAACAAAATGTCTGCTGCCAAGCTGTGGGTTTTTTTGTTTTTGAGGAGGAGGCGGAAGAAACGGGGATCATCCACTCATTTACCGATGTTGCAGGTGGCTCCTTCCCACCCGGCGGGACACATGCATTTGAAGGCATCCCCTTCGTCGTAACAGGTCCCTCCGTTGTTGCACGTGGCTTCGTCACACTGGCTATCACCTGCAAAAGGTCAGAACCAGGAAAGTAACACCTGTCGGGATTAGGAGAACCCCTTGCCCGGTCCCGTAGGAGTTTTCTCCTGGCTCATCCTGTGGATGCACATTTACACCAATGGTGCCATTTTATTTCTTTTCATTAATCCCTGCTTTTCTCTCCAATGGGGCCCCCAAAGGGGCTTGCCTCATTCTCATGAAGCTGCTGGTCTATACGGAATCAGACCGTCTGTCTGTCATGCTCGGTACATTCTACTCTGACTGGCAGCGGCTCTCCAGGGTCTCAGGCAGAAAAAGGTCTTTCCCATCACCTGCTGCCTGTTCTTCTCCAACTGGAGATGCTGCCGGGGATTGGGCTGGAGCATCTAACTGGAGATGCCGGGGATTGAGCCGGGGACCTTCTGCATGCCAGGCAGAGGCTCTTCCCCTGAGCCACAGCCCCTCTTTACCGCTCTCCAGGGTCTCAGGCAGAGGTCTTTCCTATCACCTCCTGCCTGGTCCTTTTTAACTGGAGATGCTGCCGGGGATTGGGCTGGAGCATCTAACTGGAGATGCCGGGGATTGAGCCGGGGACCTTCTGCATGCCAGGCAGAGGCTCTTCCCCTGAGCCACAGCCCCTCTTTACCGCTCTCCAGGGTCTCAGGCAGAGGTCTTTCCTATCACCTCCTGCCTGGTCCTTTTTAACTGGAGATGCTGCCGGGGATTGGGCTGGAGCATCTAACTGGAGATGCCGGGGATTGAGCCGGGGACCTTCTGCATGCCAGGCAGAGGCTCTTCCCCTGAGCCACAGCCCCTCTTTACCGCTCTCCAGGGTCTCAGGCAGAGGTCTTTCCTATCACCTCCTGCCTGGTCCTTTTTAACTGGAGATGCTGCCAGGGACTGAACCTGGGACCTTCAGGCTGAGAGTGGGTGACTGGCCTGAGGTCACCTAGGCATGTGGATTAATTGCACTGCCTTGTGGGAACTGTAGTTTTTGCTCAGGATTGCATGGAGAAGAGAAGCTGTAGCACAAGCAGGTGCTGCGGCCCCCATGGTATGGACGTTCCCCCCAACACACATACATTTTATTTGTTTAACCTGTTAAATTACATGTCTATTTTAAAAGTCAATGTAGTTCCACAAGAGTAAGGGATTAATATTAGTTCTGCACATATGGCTACAAGCCAGCTGGCTTTTCAAGCTCTTTCCTTGAGGATCGCCGGCCTTGCATGAACAGAAGCCTCTTTTACCGTTCTGCACCAGAAGGTTCTTACAGCTGGCTCTCAAAAGCAATCCGACGAATCCATGAAGGACTGTTTCCCCATCAATGGCTATCAGGCATGGTGACGAAATGAAACTTCCAAGTAATCCTCGGAATACCTGTGTTTGCGAGGGTGGGGGTGGGCGCCTTTGACTTTCGTGCTAATTGCCTGGTCATCTGGATGGTCAAGTGTCAGGAACAGGATTCTGGATTAGTCTGTCCCAGCACATCTGTGTGATGTTTTCTTATCAACACAGAGCACAGCCGATAAGAAAGCCGGGCCAAATGGGTGTATCAAACCAAGGAAACTGCAAATCTGGGGCACGATCCTGAAGGCAGGGCCAGGCTGGAAGGTCAGACTTTTTTTTTTAAACAAAGCACTCACGCGAATGGCAGGTTTTCCCTTTCCAGCCGTTTTTACATTCGCAGAAGAAGTCATTGACCAAGTCTTGACACGTCCCTCCATTGTGGCAAGGATTTTTACTGCAGTCATTAATATCTGGAAGGAACAGGAAAGACACGGAGCTTAGAGAAAGAAAAACACGGTCTGCAAGAGCGACGAACACTAGCAAGCCTGCCTTATCATCTCCAAGGCTGCTCAATCTCTCTTCTTGGCCTCTGGAGTTCCAGGCAGGGATTAAGTGTTTGACGGCCTTAATGCCATCACTGATGTTATCATGTTTATCCTGCACTGTACCCCACTGCTGAATTTCAGCTGTTCTTGCCAGCAAACACCTCTCCAGTTCCCCTGGAAACAAACATACCCACAAAGCAGAGAGCTAAAGAGGCCCTTATTACATAATTACGCTGCTTCAAGGCTAAAGGCTACTAGTTCAAACCCTCCTCTGCTTCCTTGAAGCACTGAACAAGGAAAAAGGAAGCATCTAAGGCAGATGAATTTAGAGAGGAAACAAACTCTCCATTCATATTGGGGTGCTTTTGTTGCCCTCAAGTCAGAGCTGATTTAAGGTGACCTCCGTGGGGTTTTCCAGGCAAGAGACGTTCAGAGGCGGGTTTGCCATTGCCCGCCTCCGCATCACGACCCTGGTATTCCTTGGAGGTCTCCCATCCAAACACTGACCAGGGCCAACCCTGCTTAGCTTCCGAGATCTGATGAGATCGGACTAGTCTGGCCCACCCAGGTCAGGGCCGGATTAGGTTAATGAACTCATAATTTAACACACGTAGACAAAGACACCCATGACCTAGAGATTTCTCCCAGTATGGCCTTCAGAATCTTTGCAATAGCATGTTCCGTTTCTGTAGAGGAATGTAACATCTGAATAAGTCGCAAAGATTTGAGAGCCCCCGCTGAGAGTATCTTCCAGTGACACCCTCAGTCAAGGAGGCTACTCCAGTTCTTAAATCACCTACTCCCTTTAGTAGTAGTGCTGATCTCAAATCACTGGAAACCAAAGTTTGCCTCCTTGTACAACAAGACAATGCTGTTTTGAGCAATCTTCTCTTTTAACAGGGCAAACACCGAAATGGCTTAATGAGCGCTGTTCTCCCCTTGACTCTGGGGTGAATAAAAGGCCAGTGGGCACTGCAACAGTAGTGAGAGAGCAAGGAATTATCCTGGGGAAAGCAAATGTTCTGGATGGCATTCTTGCTGTTCTACTGCCGTCCAACACGGCTGCCCTCTGAAACCCTTATTAAACGGGGATTAGATGTGTCGTAGAATGGAAGAGTCCCGGAGGGCGTCGTTATAACGGAACAGGACTGTAGTCCACTGCAATGATGAGGGTTGGTATCGCCCGCATAGGCCTTGTTAATCTACATTCCACACTGTTTATGGTGTACCAGGCCTTGACAAAATTTGGTGCCAGTCCAGAAATCTAGGAGCCAGGTTCAGTTTTCATCCTCCATGGTTTCATATGAATGACTACCTATTCTAATAACTGCTATGCCAAGTCCTAATCCTAAACTCTTCCGTTGCTCATGACTATTAAAGCTATGACAGAGGTATTTTAGTATACAAATAAAATATTGGGTAACCCCACTGGCCATCACCAAAACTAAAAGCCGAATTCTAACTCTAACCTAACCCCTCTCCGATTTCCCGTAATTCCACTATCGCTTTCAAAAGCTCCGTTTAACTGAGTATGGGAGCTGGTATAGAAAACAGATAACTTAGGAAATTAATTCATCTGCCACTGAATGGTGTAAAATGAAGCTTACACACATGCAAGCCGCTACAAGAGCTTCATGCACATTTAGTTTTACGTCCTATAATACACTGTGATGCAACATGATGAATTTGGGGTTGGATCCAGCCATCTTTTTGCTTAATCCCGGCCAATTCCTCTCCTTATCCCAGCTCCTGTATTACGTGATTGTTGTCCATGCAGGACACATGATCCCAAACATAGCCTTTTATGGTGGTCCTCCCGTTTCACCAGCGGAAGGGCTGGATCTGACCCTTCATATTTCCACTAAGAACTGCTGAAACACTACAATAAAGTAATTGCTGAAAATACCAGGTGCCAGAATGGAATTTCTAGGTGCCATGGTGACCTGGGCTTCATCAACCTCCCTTGCCTTAGCTTGTTCACATTTTTCTCTAATCCCGTAATCCTAGTCTTATTGCATTGTTCATTGGTTGCCTTGTGCTGTATGAATGCACTGTTTTTATATCCTGTAATCTGCCTTGAGTCTCAAAAAGAAAGGTGGACTATGAAGTAAATAAATAAAATATCCCGCCTGTTAAAAGTTCCCCTCTGCCCCAGTTAAGAGGCGGTGGGACCCTAATCCACCTCAAAATGGAGGACATTTGCGAGGATGAAGCTCACCACACCACTTCAGTACTGCACAGACTGCAAAAGCAGCAAGCGAGTCCACCTCCTGCCACAAATCAAGAAACAAAGGACTAAGCTGGGGGTTCCCCAACGTGGTGCCCATGGGCGGTATATGGTACCTGCTGACACCGTTCTGGTGCCTGCCCAGTGCTTTAGAGAGGGGGACTTTTGCCCAGTAGTGCTTCTGATTAACTGTGCAGATTTTTAGAAATGCACACGGGGTCTTCACTGTGCGACAGTGGGAGCCATTTTATGGCTGGCTCCGCCTCCCGTGGCAGTGCCCACCATGCTGTGTCCGAATCCCAGAACTCAAAAACGTTGGAGACCCCTGGACTAAGCAGCCCTGGGTTTTACAGTATTGCCACAAGAAAACACTGCCTCTTCCTTAAGGAGACCCATCTCTTCTTCCAAGGACTCTGCTGAGAGCGAGTCATTGAAAAAGTGATGGAATTTAGACCCTTCGGTAGAAAAGAAGCCCCCTCCCCTCTTCCTGGGCAGGCTCACAACTGCCCCGTCGGCTGGCCCAAGAGGACTCGCTTACTCGCTTCACAGAAGGTGCCTTCCCAGCCGTCGCTACAAATGCACTTGTAGGAGTTGATGCCGTCAATACACGTGCCGCCGTTCCGACACGGGTTGCTCTCGCAGTCATTGATGTCTGGAACAAAATAAATGACATCGGGTATAAATGAGAGGAGAAGATAAAAGAAAGGTGGTTTTTGCCACAGCAAGCTACTAAGCTTGACTGCCGCTACATGAATAATAAGAACATAACATAAGAGAAACCAATGTTGGACACTGACTTGGACTTCTGGTCCACCTTGACCAATATTGTCTGCTTAAACTATCAGCAGCTCCAAGCAAGGTCTTTCCTAGCCTGGGTATAAGTGGAGATGCCAGTGACTGAACCTGGGAATGTCTGTATGCAAAAAAAAAGAAAAAAGAAAAAGGCACGTGTGCCCTCTTTTTTGGAGCTGTCCCCCAAAGGATATAAAATAAGAGGCTAATAAAAGCAAAAACTTACTCTTGGAATGCTTTAAACATACTTCAAAAGAAGAATCAGAACCCCCCCACCCAATGTAAATTTGCTGTAGACTAACAAAGAGGCCGTTAGTACATAAATTGTTAAAAAGTTAAAATTTATTTTTAAGAGGGTTATGTACGCTCAAGGGCAAGAGCCTCTTTTAAAAAGACCCTCCAGAGCCAAAAGAAATGACATCGGGTATAAATGAGAGGAGAAGATAAAAGAAAGGTGGTTTTTGCCACAGCAAGCTACTAAGCTTGACTGCCGCTACATGAATAATAAGAACATAACATAAGAGAAACCAATGTTGGATCAGGCCAGTGGCCCATCCAGTCCAACACTCTCTGTCACACAGTGGCCAAAAATGCCAGGTGCCATCAGGAGGTCCACCAGTGGGGCCAGGACACTAGAAGCCCTCCCACTCTTGCCCCCCCCCAAGCACCAAGAAGACAGAGCACCACTTGCCCCAGAGTCCCTATCTATACCTTGTGGCTAACAGCCACCGAGGGACCTCTGCTCCATATGCTTATCTAAAGCCGTCCATGCTTGTAGCCACCACCCCCTTCTCCTGAGGCAGTGAATTCCATGTGTTAATCACTCGTTAGGTGAAGAGGGACTTCCTTTTATCCGTTCTAACCCGATCGCTCAGCAATTTCATTGAGTGCCCACGAGTTCTTGTATTGTGAGAAAGGGAGAAAAGTACCTCCCCAGGTAATAATTAATTATCGTATGGCATTGTGCGTAGACTAGCCAGGAGATCCGAAGATTGTCTGGCAGCCGCAAGTTCCAGCTCTTAGTATGCTAGTGGTGAGCTGAACTTGTTTTTAGGGACTGAGAGAGGTCTCAAAAGAATGGTGATTGGCTTAAGGTCACACAGCTGGCTTCAAGTGGAGGAGTGTGGAATCAAAACCCGGTTCTTCAGATTAGAGTCAGCCGCTCTTAACCACTACACCAGACTGGCTTCTCTAGAACTTCACAGGCACGCAAACACATGAAGCCACTGTCACACTGACTTGGACCAATATTGTCTGCTCAAACTATCAGCAGCTCCAAGCAAGGTCTTTCCTAGCCTGGGTATAAGTGGAGATGCCAGGGACTGAACCTGGGAATGTCTGTATGCACAGACACGAAAGCACCATGGCCAATAACTGCCAGAGGAGCTGGATTTTGCTAGCTATGGGATGAACCCTGCACATCTCTTCTGTAAACGGTGCCGAACAGGCAAAAGAAGGTTCCTTGCACTGCAGAATCCAACCTGTCGAAATCCAGCTGTTCCAGAATTCTAGACGCCTCTGCATTTTGCTCTCTTTGTCTAAATCCGGGAAGCTGCTCGTAACGGTACATGATGTATTCCTGCCGCCCGTCCCCACGGCCTCTACTCGAGCCTTAGTTGGATAAGACTCCCCCAAGTCCATTGAATAGGATCCTTGTACTCACCACAGCTTGGCACCAACCCATTCTCCTCCTCGTAGGTCTCGTGACCTTCCCCTCCAGCTACTGGCAGGCATCCTACCACCCCCCTATATGGAACACAGCATTTCCCCCATACTTCTGCAGCCTCTTCAGACACCTACTCAGTTCACAAGACTCTCTAAAGAGCAGCCACCCAAAAAGGCCGCAAGGTCCTGGCCTGAAACACCTTCTCCTCCCCCTCCCCCCCTTCCTGCCTGAAGGGGCAGTTTGGAGAACTCAAAGGTTAGCATGCTGCAGTTTATCAGTTCACTTGGTCTAAACAAAAGGTATCATTGCGCGGCTTGGATCTCTCTCATTGCTCTGTTCCCTCTTCAAGGAAAGGACTCTTCTACACAACGGTATGAGTTTGCTTGTTGTGAGGTGCCACCGGTGCCAGGCATCGCCTCGCTCAGCTTTTGGCAGCCGCATGCCCTCGCCTCTTCTTTCCATACTTGTGTTACTTATAGGAAAACCCCCCACTGAGGCTACCACTCCACAGACCTGGCAACGCGGCTCTCAAGAGTGAAGGGCACGGCATCCCAAACCTCTCTGACCTTGGATCCGGGGGCCTTGCCGCCGCTTCCATTTTGTCCTGCCTGCTGCAGAGTTGGGTCCCTCTCCCATGGGGAACATTATTTTGATGCTAGGCCTTACTGACATGAACACGCACGAAGCTGGGTCTCATACTGAATCAGACCAGTCACCCATCAAGGTTGGTATTGTCTACTCAGACTGGCAACGGCTCTCCAGGGTCTCAGGCTGAGGCCTTTCCCATCACCCACTATCTGATCCTTAACTGGAGATGCCGGGGATTGAACTTGGGACCTTCTGCATGCCAAGCAGATGCCCTGCCATGGAGCCATACTGAAAACATTAATCCCGTATAAGTGCCCAGCACGAGAGAAATACGCTGTACAGAAGAGAACCTCATCTGCAGGGGGAAATGGCACAGTGCAAATGGAAACCAACCTTAAGATCCAAGCCACGACAGATTGTCCTGACTATCTCTTTGTTAACTTTATTGTGGAAGGCTGTTAGAAAGGTCTGAGAAGTCCGGCAGCACCTGAAAGACTTGACAACATTTATTGCAACATGAGGCTTTGTGAATCACAGCTCACACGATGAAGTGAAAGGAGATGAAGTGAGCCGTGACGCATGAAAACTCATCTTGAAATGAACGCCGTTTGTCTTTCAGGTATTGCAGGCATTTGCCTTTGTTTTGCTACAACAGACTAACACAGCTACCTGTTTGCAACCAGAAAGTTCTCAGGCATTCAGTACTCCCGCTAAGTAAGCAGCTGTGAATTCAAGGGCAGGACGAAGTGCCATGCTGAGACACACCTTCGGGGCGCAAGAGCTTTGCCTACAGAGGCTATGTGCACAGAAAGCCACTCACGACCTGCCACAGCTTCAAGCAATACCTTCGTTCTGCTTTCTGCACCATCTCTTCCCAGATCACAAGAGAAGAAGAAGAAGAGATTGGATTTATACCCCACCCTTCACTACCCAAATGTGTCTCAGAGCGGCTTACAATCTCCTTTCCCTTCCCCTCCCCACAACAGACACCCTGTGAGGTAGGTGGGGCTGAGAGAGCTCTGACAGAAATTGCTCTTTTTTTCAAGAACAGCTCTTGTCAAAACTACGGCTTGCCCAAAATCATCCAGCCAGGTGCAAGTGGAGGAGTGGGGGAATCAAGCCCGGTTCTCCCAGATTGGAGTCCGCGCACTTAACCACGACACCAAACTGGCTACACCAAAGAGCCGAGGTCGGCATGCGGCCGCTGCACTCCACAAAGTAAACGACCTGTGCTGCGTAGCAAAACAGGTTCACCGGTGCCGACAGCAAAAATGTACCTTCACAAGGAGTAGAGCGGCAGTGATCCTTCAGGTGTGAACAGTTCTTCCCTTCGTAATCTTCAGGACAATTGCTGCAGAAGTAATCGTTCTCGTAGTTGAAGCACTGGGCCCCATTCTGGCACGGATTGGGTTCGCAATAGTCGATGTCCAGCTGCCAGCGGCAATTCGGGAAGGAAAGCGGAAGACAGAAGAGAGAGAGAGAGAGAGCGCATAAGACAAAGGGGCTTGTTATCAGCGTTCCCTCTAAGCTGAGTTAGTGTGAGCCAACTCACAGTTTTTTAGCCTCCAGCTCACACATCTTTGTCTTCGCTCAGGAAGGAGGGCTCCGGAGCAAGCTAATCTATACAGCAGCCAAATTGCTCGCTCACAACTTTAATGCCAGGAGCTCAAAAAGTAGAATTTTCGCTTACAAGACTCCACAGCTTAGAGGGAGCACTGCTTGTTATTACTCTCTTCTCACCGCTACAAGCAAGATGCCTGAGGGATCAGACATTTTTATCTGCTGCCTCAACTTTTTCTGTACAAGGCACACAATGTTATTCTCACCGACTGCACGTTTTAGAAACAAGGGTTATCAGGCAGGGGTCAGAGATGTAATGTGCGGAGTTGTTTGCACCTTGTTTAAAGGCACACACTCCTGGGAAAAGCACAGCCCCGCTCCCCCCTGCCCACGCCAAAAAGCTGATCTATAGCACCGCTTACTGAACACAGGCTATTCACTACACAGATCCCAAGGAAAGTGCCGCTCGGTGGTCTTATCTGGAGTTTGCCTTTCACCAGCTCTCACCTGACAGACATTTCCTGAGAATCCAGCAAGGCAGAGACATTGGAATCCATTGATCTCGTCTTGGCAGTAACCCCCATTCAAACAAGGGTTACTGGCACATTCATCGATGTCCTTCTCACAGTTGTCCCCTGCGTAGCCAGCTGGGCACACACACCGATAACCATTAACCAAGTCCTAAACACAGAGGAGGATAAAAAGGAATTAGTTAACGCTGACCCCACTAAAAGCGTTCAATAGCTACGCTCACCTTTTTTATAGGGTAGTGTTGATTTAGACCAGCAGCGGCGGGGAGAGGGAGGGAAAGAAAGAAACCTGGATTTTAATTCAATTCCAGCTACACAGCTCACTGTGCGAGAACTCAGTCACCATCTCGGAGCCTCTATTATCTCACAGGGTTCTCGGGAGAACGCAAGTGAAGACGGGCATTTGAGACTTAACTTTACACGCTTCAGAGGTGACGGGTGCGATAGAAGAAGAGCAAATGAAGACAAGAGAATTTATATTCCTTCCCGAAAGCAACACATGGTGCAATCAACTTAGAAATTTTATGTACCCACAAGGTACAGATTTACATAAATAAACTTTCTCAAATTGCTTTCGGAATCCTCCAGAAATGGTAGGAAAAGGACCATTAAATGCCTTTTGCTACTTTCGCAGAGGGGCTGGAGACTGCAATTCGACCCAAGACACACTGAATATTGATGCTGCAATAGAGCTATGTGGGAGGGGGGGGAGAAGACAGACTAACTGCTTGTTTTATCAATGGACAGGCAGCAGTAGCCCAGGGAACGTGGGGGGGGGGGACAGGACGGGACAAAACAATAACTGTGGGACCAATACAGTAAGAGAACTGCATGAAATCTGATCCTTTGGAGGTTGTAATGCAGAAGGACCCAAAAAGATATCTACTGAAGTTGCTTCAGGGACAAAATACTTTGTTCTTGAGCAAGGAAGCTGAATTGGATGGTCGACTGTGCATGCTACAGTGTCATGAATTTCTACAGTGCCCAAGTAGTGTGGATTTCTGCCGTCCGCGTGTGCATGTATATATTAATTTATTTACAGAAAACTTAGCCACATCCCACTTCACTACACGGGGACTTACCCTACAAGTCCCTCCATTCTGACATTTTCCAAGACAGTCATCAATATCTGCAATTTAAAGAAAGAAAATGCACGCACAGTTAGCAATGGCTCACAGAAGCCAACATGCTTCCAAAGCCAAGAGAAAGAACTGGAGTGGCTCCGTAACTTAGTGTAGATAAAAACTTTTGTCAAGTTTCCTGTATGCTTCCCTCCAGATAAGGTTTATTAGAATGGGTGGGAACCTTCGGCCATTCTTCCAACAGAGTTCAGTTGCCGCTTCACATCATTGTTTCAAGACATCTTATCTGAATATAGCCATGTTGCGGACTAATGGCTTTGATAAAGCTGCCCTCTTATTCATGCCAGGCTGACTACTCCCTTTCTAAAAACACCAAACGTTCATTCTCCTTTTCCTCCTCTGTTGCCTAATGCTAAAGGCTAAGCCACAAACTCAGAGAGTGCCGTGATATAAGAACAGCCCTCCTGGATCAGTTCAACAGTCCGACTAGTCCGGCATCCTGCCTCACTCAGTGGCCAAACTGTTCCTCTGGAGGGCCAGCAACAGGGCAGAGAGGCCGAGGCCCTCCAATGATGTTGCATACTGGCCCTGGGATTCAGAGGATTCGTGCCTCCGAATGTGAACATAAGAACATAAGAGAAGCCCACGTTGGGTCAGGCCAATGGCCCATCTAGTCCAACACTCTGTGTCACACAGTGGCCAAAAATACCAGGTGCCATCAGGAGGTCCACTAGTGGGGGCGAGGACACGAGAAGCCCTCCCACTGCTGCCCCCCCCCCGGCACCAAGGGCAAGTGGAGGTTCCCCTCAGTCACCAGGGCAAGTAGCCACTGATGGACGTCTCCTCCATGAATCTATCTGATCCCCTTTTCAAGCTGTTTTTGGCCATCACGACATCCTCTGGCAGCGAATCCCACATTTTAATCCCTCTCTGTGTAAAGGAGTATTTCCTTTTCGAAGGTTAATAGGCACGCCGGCCGACTTCAGATGCCAACTTGAAAACATGGTTTCAATTTTACAACTAGGGTCAGTTTCTGAAACCAGGATTCAGATTGCAAAACGATCACACTGATCTGGGCTTCATGAGTCACGGAGGCGGGGCGTGCACGCTGGCACAAGGTGAGAGAGAAGTTCCAATTCTGAACTCAGTACCTCCGGGGTTGTACAAGGCCCCCGGTACCTATGGCTAACACCATGGCTCCAGCAATGCCTGTTTTCTCTGGGACAGCTGAACTGAGACATTCTGCCCTGTGGACCCCCAAAGCCAGAAGAAGTGTGCACAGAGACGCATGCTTACTTATCTCACAGTTCTGGCCAGTCCAGCCAGCAATGCAGTCGCAATAGTAGCTGCCAATCAAGTTCCTGCAGGAGTTGGCATTGAGACACGGCTTCCCCTCACATTCATTGGCATCTGGAGAGAGAAGAAGAATCGGCAGCACGTTAAGTGGCAGTTACCGAAAAGGGAAATATGTGTGTACACACAAAACACACTTCGCACAGCAAGAACTACAAGTTCATTAAAGGCTAATGGATTGTTTAAAATGTACAGAGTGGATTAAAACAAGGACTTTAAAAGAATCAGAGGGAATGCTGTTAAAGCAGAGAACCTTCTGATATCACCCTCTAATTACGGTGCGCTGGCAGCCCTGAGTTACGAGCCACTAATTAAGGGAGAAACAAGGAAAGGGGGGGGGGACGGAACAGGAGCCAGGGACTTGGGGATTTCAAAGTAGCATCCCTGGCCACTCTGGTTAATACCCTGCCCCGAGATTGTAGGCTGCTCGTTCTTCAAGAGATCATTTTGCAACTCACGGGTAAACTCCCCAGACTGAAGGGGTTACCAGGCCTGGGGAAATGGAACACTGCTTTCCCACAAAGCTGAAAAGAAGGAAAAGGGGGTGGGGGAGAGGCCACCCACAGACAGACAATGGCTTAAGAAGTGTTGCCATTAGGATTAGAAGTCCTCGCCACAATGGAAGAGGAAACCGCTTCAAATTTGAGGGGGCCATTTCCCATTACACCGTTGGGACGGGGAGGCAAAGGCCCGCGCCAGAGGTTACTCCGATGTGCAGAAACAGAGACCCCGGCACAGTGGTGCCCGTGCCAGACGAGGCTCTCGGAAACCCCGGTTCCAATCCCCACTCTGCTATGAAGTGTGTTGGGTGACCTTGCTCAGCCTGACGCACCCCAGGGGGCTGTTGTGAGGCAGCCAGAACGGGCAAAGAGAGACCCCCTCAAGACCTCGCCTCCCCTGGTGGTCCCAAGAGAAGTAGGGAGCTTCTTCAAAGCCCAGGCGGCCATTTCTCTGCACAGCACAGCCCTTTTGGGGCGGGGGGGACCTGGCGTGGTACCGGCTCCTTCCCCAGGTGCAGCCACTACTGCCAGGAAGCCTCTTTTCTCATTGCAGCCACTGAAGGAAAACAGTCCGCCACAATCACGGGAAGGGGTTTCCGAAGACCACGGCTGCAGTCTGCTTCGCCAGTGACAGTCAGGCTCCCACCCCCGAGATATTTGCATGCACGGATCCCCCAAATACATATACATTACAAGCACTGACCTGACTTAAAAACATACTAAAAATTACATCACTACCCCCCTTTTTAATGCTCAAGGCTTCATTCTTATTCCAGACAGTCCATTTTCTGCAGGGAGCAACCAATACTCCCTTCTAAGCGGTGGAGTCTCGTGAGCAAAGATTCTACTTTGTGAGCTACTGCCGTGAAAGTTGTGAGCGAGCGATTTGGCTGCTGCCTAAATGTTTGCTCTGGAGCCCTCCTTCCTGAGCTGAGACAAAAATGTGTGAGCCGGAGGCTAAAAAACTGTGAGCTGGCTCACACTCACTCAGCTTAGAGGGAACACTGGTAGCAACTATCTCCCGCAAATCACTCCTATACATCAGAACCACCCTGTAGCATGCAGCAGGGGAGACGCCACCCCTATTTTGCCACTCCACTGAGAGAAGTCTGAAGCCCCCCTTCAGTTGTAAGAAGATTTCACTTAAGTGGCTCTTCTGTTGGAGGAGGAGCCACTTAAGTTGGAGGAAGAGTCCCTGGGAAATGGTTGGATCCACCCCACTGAGTACAGGAGTGTGGGGAAAGTTACTATGGTTGACACCCACTGATAGCCATATTCTCGAGATGGATCAGCATGCCGATGGACCTTACAGCATAACAGCTGCAGCAGATACCTACGCAAATGGGCTGCAATATCTACGGGTAACTGCAGTGGTCACCAATGTGGTGCCTGTCAGTGTCTTTCCTGGCACCCACTCGCTTCTTGGCTGGGAACCGGGCGTTTTATGATTGGTTCCAAACCTCACAGCGGCCACACTGGGACTGACCCCACGACTGCCACTTCGTCATGGCACCCATTACCCAGTCTCCAAATTCCAGTCCTGTGACGGGTCGTTCCTTTAGGATTAATTCAGGGCTGCCTACAACCTCAAGAAGGTTAGGGACCCATGGCTTAGGTTTCAAAACTTCTTTTCAGGGCAGGATCGTCAAGGGCTGAAGACAACCCAATGCCGATGAACCCGACTTGCAAGACTGGCTGTAGCTGCCCATTCAGTACAGACCAGAACGGAGTAAACACAAGCCATGACAGGAGTGTCCAGAGTCAGACCCTCTCAGCAAATTCAACAACAGCTTGTTTTCTGTTCCGTCAATCTACGGTCTACCACTTCCCTATCTGACACGTTTTGCCAGTCCACTGAGGTGGGCATATACACTTAAAGCCATCGACTAGATCCTGGCAAGTCCCTCCGTGGCCACAGGGGTTAGGGGAACAGTCATCAATATCTACCAAGAGAGATTTTGCTTTAGCACACATGCCCAACATCTAGTAGCAAGATTAGCAATCACGGGATAACTTCTGGCAAGAGCCAGCCAGTTATATAAGAAATCCAGCTTTTATAAATAATTGGCGCCCCCTTCTTCATTTGGCTTCCTGCAGTCACTGATGGTGGCTCACACAAATTGAAATTATTATTATTATTATTAATAATAATAGTAATAATAACTTGGAACGCATGCATGCACTGTGATTATTTCCAAGTGCTGCCAAGCATTCCCAGTGTTCACATGGGTAGGACTTTCACGCAAGTGAGCAGCCTTAGTAGAAAACCACACACACACACACCCAAGCCCATTCCACGTGGTTGCCACAGAGCAAAGAATGGCCAATTATTCCCTGTGAGACAGGGCTCAGGGAGGCATACAGCAGAAACAGAATTCACACATTATTTCATTGTTAAAAGCAATAAATACATTAATTAAAAATAATAAATACAACAGTAAACTAAATTAGATGGCCTACTGAGGGTGCCCACTGAAAATACTCTTGGACAAAGACAGTCATAGAACAGAGCAAGAGTCTGGGAGCACCTGAAAGACTAACACAATCTGTGGCAGGGGAGGAGCTTCCGTGAGTCACGGCTCACTTCTTCAGATACAGCTAGAATGTGAGTCCATCTGCCCTTATATCTTGGAGAGTGAGGTGATTTCATATCTGAGATATAAGGACACATGGACTCACGTTCTAACTGTATCTGAAGAAGTGAGCCGTGACTCACCAAAGCTCCTCCCTGCCCAGAAATTGTGCTAGTCTTTCAGGTGCTGCTGGACTTGCTCTTTTCTCCTGCTACAGACAGACTATCTGAAGAAGTGAGCCGTGACTCACGGAAGCTCCTCCCCTGCCACAAATTGTATTAATCTTTCAGGTGCTCCCGGACGCCTGCTCTTTTCTGCTGCTACAGACAGACTATCTGAAGAAGTGAGCACTGAAAGCTCCTCCCCGGCCACAATTTTTGTTAGCCTTTCAGGTGCTGCCGGACTCCTGCTCTTTTCTCCTTCTACAGACAGACTAACCCGGCTACCCAACTAGACCTAATAAGAGTCATGTCTGACTTCCTGCAACATCAGCCTCCATAAGAGTCATGTCTGACTTCCTGCAACATCCGCCTCCATGACGGGCCAGCTCCCCTAACTCGCTCTGGCATCGGACAGTGGGCAGCACAAGAACTTCCACAAGCACCTAGTCTACACGTCAGCTGGATTGTCCTTGAAGGACACCGTTTCAGTGGCCTCTTTTCATTGCCAACAAGAGACTGCTGCCAACACTGGGCTCTGCCGTACATATTCAAGCTTGGCTGTGAACCTGCTATCTCACTGGGCAAGGTGTTTGGTTTTTTTTAATCCCAGCTTTAGTTTCTTATCTGTTCAGCATCTATACAGATAAAGGCACTAGCAATCTAACCTGAGCCAACTACAAGAATAATTAAGAGACTGGAGCCTTCCCCCTCTCTTGTTTTAAGTGCCATACACTTCATAATTACTGATTACAGGGGTGAGATGCTGGCGTACAAGCCAGAAAGAATCCAGAGATGCTGGCATACAATCCAGAAAGAATACAGAGATGCTGGCGCACAATCCAGAAAGAATACAGAGATGCTGGTGCACAATCCAGAAAGAATACAGAGATGCTGGCGCACAATCCAGAAAGAATACAGAAAGCGAAGGCATTCTTGGCTTCACCTGGATACCCTAAGCACAATTAAAGGGGAAAGACGCCTTCGGACAGCAGCAAGCATCCTGAGCCACTCAGATTCACACGGCGCTCAAGAGGTTCTCCCGAGTGACGTTTAAAGCTTTCATAAACTGGACATTCCAGCGGACTTACTAAGGGTGCATGTTGGTGCTGCCCACCCTGGAGCACAGAGACACTCAAATCCCGTAGAAGTTTCAAAGCAGCTCCCTCCATTGTGGCAAGGATCCGAGAGGCAGGCATGTTCCGCTGCGGCAAGAACAGAACCCACTTCAGCTTAGTCGAGGCCAGCAGTACGAGCAACCACCTCCTCACCTGCTTGAGACTCCCCTTCTCTCTCAGCCCAACTCCCGGCTTGGATGCTGCGCTGGAGTTCCGCCGCGTCAAATACAGCGGCAGCCCTACGTGGTCTGGGACCGTCATACCTACAGGATCACCTCTCTCCTGTTACAACCCCTCACACGTTCCCCTCGGTCATTGTCTAGGGGGACTCTTGTCAGCGCCTGGCTCACTTAGCTGCCACCAGGGGCAGGGCCTTCTCAGTTGAGGCCCCTCCCCCTGTGGAAGGCCCTCTCGGACGACACCCGAACCCTGCCGGATTTGCTTAGTTTCTGCAGGCCATGCAAAATTGTTTAGGTTGGCCTTTGGAGGCTAAACAACCACATGTATGGGCTGTTTTGATGGTGGTATGGTGATTGCCACGTATATTTTAATATTCTAATGTTCATATTTTATATTAGTTATTTGTTTTTTTTAATGTGGTTTTTTAACCTGGGGTTTTAAGTTGCCACGAGACCCTTTGGGCGAGCGGCAACTAAAAAAATTCTAATCAATCAATCAATAAGCAGTGCCTAGCTTAAACGCCGGAAAACAGCAAAAGAAGGCAATGCCACTGGGTCAGCTCACGAGCTGTAACCACTTCCAGCTCTGTTAAGTCGGAGCTGCCCCTGACTGTATTATCCACCCCACCCTGGGCACCAACTTCAAGAGGTAAAACAGTCCTCTGGAGATTAACACAGGTGCTTCTATAACCAACTAAGGTAAAGGTAAAGGTTCCCTTGCTCGAAAGCCAGTCGAATCCGACTCTAGGGTTGCGGTGCTCATCTCCGTTTCAGAGCCGAAGAGCCAGCACTGTCCGAAGACATTTCCGTGGTCATGTGGCCGGCATGACTAATCACCAAGGCGCATGGAACGCTGTTACCTTCCCACCAAAGTGGTACCTATTTATCTACTTGCAATCTCTTGCTTTCGAACTGCTAGGTTGGCAGGAGCTGGAACTAGAGACGGGAGCTCACTCCGTCATGCGGCACACTCGGGATATGGAAGCCGCGTCCAAAAGCCCACACCAAACTCATCCCCCACCCCCGACAAGCCAGCCACTAAAGAACCTTCTGAGGCTTTCTTCCTCTGTCCCAATGTAGTGGAAGCCTCCAAGCAGGAGGCGACTGCTACTTCATTTCTCTTAGAAAGATATCGTGGCCACCTTCCACCCATCGTCTCACGTTATGCCCAGCATGTTCCAGGGCATGCAGACAGCAAGAAGTGCGCCACTGAGTACACTCCTACCGATTTCGCAGTTCTGTCCTGAGTAGCCCTCTGGGCAGGAACACTGGTATTTGTCAGGGCCGGTGTTGCTGCAGGTGCCGCCGTTCAAACACGGTGGGTGAGTCCCACAATAGTTCAGATCTGGAAGGCAACAACGCACAGTCAGGAATAAGCAAAAAGAGAAGTAAACGTCACGTACGCTCCCATGCACAGAGCAATGAACCACCTGCGGACTTGCCACCGAGTCAGGGACGTGAACCCCAAGCACAAAGAACAGGCCGTTCCCTGGTTGGGTTGCCTCCCCACCGCCCCGACCTCCCTCGTGTTTACCATCCCTCAGAGCCTGACACTTGGGCTCCCTGCTGGCTCCTGCATACCTTTATTGCAGAACTGGCCACCCCAGTTGGTCTCACAGAGGCACTGCCACGGTTCGTTGCAAGTGCCATGGACACAGCCCGGGTGAGGAATGCACTTATCGCAGTACTGGCCTTGCCATCCGTACTGACACCTGCAAAGAAGCAGAGCTTGGAGTTATTTCCTCCAAAAGCTTTTTTTTTTCCAGAAAGGCATTGGTAAAACTTTTGAGATCCACAGTTCTTGTTCCTTTTCTTTAAAAAGCCCTTCAAGGACTATTTGGTGGTTTCTTGTAAACAAACAGTGTTGGCTGCTCCACCACGGCCTCCAAAAGAGGCAGCTGTTGTACAAAAGAATAACTGTTCTGGGAGCCCCAGTGTGATTCCATTGAAGACAATGATAAGCTATTCTGAAGCTCATGGAAATGGGAGAGAGGGAGGGGGGCACACTACGGATAAATCTGGGGGGCTTTGACAAATGGATTATAAGGGGCGGGAGAACAGGGCAGGAGTCAGGAGTAACAATGATCCTCATGAATACAAGACTTCAGGACTCTTCAGAAGAAACACAAACAAACCAGGAGGCGTCAGCAGCCAGCTAAGCGGCGTTCCCCTTGCACGTTACTAGAACACTGCTTGCTTCTGAGCAAGAGGGGTCATGTGTTGAAGTTAAAAGGATGCGAGATATTAATCTGCCGCAGCAGTCACAGGATAGCTGAACCGTGCTGACGTTTCCATTTTGATAAAACTGGAAAGTGTGCACGTGGCCGCATGAGTCGCTATTGGCTCAGAACGGATTTCAAGACAGCGCCGGTCTTCTCCAGATGTGCTCCAGCCGCAATGAATGCAAGACCCGAGGTGATTTTTATCTCGGAACGCTGGCTCGAACGCCTCTCCCTCCGTTTTAAAGATTCGTTCAGCGTAAGACAAAGCGAGAAAAAGCTGGAGATCAAATGCGTTCCAGAGGCGGCTGTTTTATTTTAAAAAATGTAATATTTGGAAAGGGGAGGAAAAGGAAGCAGGTTGATAGCGTGAAACCAGGGGGTTAACCAAAAGCCCATTTCATTACTGAGACCTGGGAACAAGAGATCAGCAACCATTATCCACTAATCCTAGCCTGAGTTGCCATAATAAACATTTCCCACCCGAACTCAGTTAGGCCTTTGATTTTTTTTGTGTGTGAAAGACAGCTCCTTTCTGACCAGCAAATCCTTGTCATGGGAAAAGTGATAGCGATCTGTCCAAGGGCTAACCGCCCACAGCAAGCAGAAAGTCTTAACTCTCCATCTAAGAAACCTTGGATGACTAACCACTACCCTAATTAATGATTATTATTATTATTATTATCATTATTTTTAAAGAACAGTGCTTGGAATCTTTGCGGTTCAGAGCCTTGGGGTGTTCTGATGCACCCAACAGTCACGGAGCAGGGCACCGGAGAACGGCTCCTTCTTGATACGAGCCACGGAAGGCTCAGAGATCAGACTCCACTGGTCCTGCAAGCCTCCCGCTGTAACTCCGCATGCATTAAGTGACTCCCAAACAGAAGCTTACAGAATAGACAGAGGGTGGACTGGCGGCCCTTGAGGCCCTGATGCTGCACAGAGAACAGGGGGCAAAGAAACTTCACACACACCCCCAGCCTGATTTCAGTAAAGTGCCAGCCACCTAGCTTTACTTTTTGAAGGACAGGTGAGGCCTAACACATTCAAAAAGTACACAAGGACCCATTTCAGCAAAAGAACTCATTGTCTTCCCGCATTCACAAACACAGACAGCCAGTGTTCCCTCTAAGCTGAGCCAGTGTGAGCAAGCTCAGTTTTTTAGCCTCCGGCTCACACATTTTTGTCCTAGCTCAGGAAAGATGGTGCTCCAGAGCAAACTGATTTATGCAGCAGCCAAATCACTCACTCACAACTTGAATGCCAGTAGCTCAGAAAGTAGAAATTTTTGCTCACAGGACTCCACAGCTTAGAGGGAGCACTGCAGACAGCCACATTTCCCTTGTGCAACAAACGGATCCCCCTGCCTTGTGGCATTATCTGAATGCTCTGCGTTGCTTTCAGCTTTGAAGAGGGGATACGTACAAACCTAAAAAGGGGGGGGGAGCAGAGGGATACATCCACGCACCACACATCGGCTGGTGTTTTCTTTTTAAAACTCCGCTGATCTGCGAGTTGACAGACAGTGACTCCCCCTGATTCAAACGGGGAGGAAGGGAATTGTACGACCCTCTTTCTTTGTTTGAATCCAAGGAGACCGCTGAGGTTGGGGGTATCAGGAAGGGCAGGTTGACTGGCTGGTGGAGTTTCTCTGCAGGGGAAGTGTGGGAAAGTTGCACCTTAAGTAAATAAGGGCCCCGAGTGCATGTCTGGGCAGCGAATGGGAGGCGAGAGAGGAGCGAGGCTTCGGCTCTGGAAACAAAGCCTGTTGTTCTGGCTGGGAAAGAATGCGGGCAAACCCTGGAAGGCACTCTGAGCCGAATGACAGAAACACAAATCTCCAGTGAGCGCTCGCTCACACACCCCTCTTGGGATCCAGCCCAGCTGAAAATGGCTCGATTCAGTCTGAGGCTCTGCACAGACAAGATCCAGACACGATCCTGATCCCTGTTTGGAAGAGTCAGGGGGGTTTTCCTCTCTCTCTCCAGGGGCTGCTTCACAGAGTCTGTGTTTATGGTTCTGGTTTATTTTGGCCCCAGAGTTGCAGCTGACTTACGGTGACTCTGTAGGGGGGTTTTCAAGGTAAGAGATGCCCAGAGGTGGTTTTAGCCATTGCCTGCCTCTGTGTAGCGATGCTGGATTTCCTAGGGAGGGGTCTCCCCTCCAAGGACTAACCAGGGCCGACCCTGCTTAGCTTCCGAGATCTAATGAGAAGTACTTTTCTCCCTTTCTCACAATACGAGAACTCCTTGTGGGCACTCTGTGAAATCACTGAGCAGTGAGCACTGAGCAAACACATGGAATTCACTGCCGCAGGAGGGAGTGGTGGCGGCTATGAGCATGGACGGCTTCAAGAGGGAACTGGATAAGCACATGGAGCAGAGGTCCATCAGTGGCTCTTAGCCACAAGGTATAGATGGGAACTTTCAGTCTGGGGCAAGGGATGCTTGGTGCTGGGGGGGGGGGCAACAGTGGGAGGGCTCCTAGTGTCCTGGCCCCACTGGTGGACCTCCTGATGGCACCTGGTGTTTTTGGCCACCGTGTGACACAGAGTGTTGGACTGGATGGGCCTTTGGCCTGATCCAACACTGGCTTCTCTTATGTTCTTATGACTGAACCAGCCTGGGCTATCCTTTAGGTGTTCTCAGAGATAATCGCACATCTTGCACTTTTACGTGTAGGATCCATTCACTTCATTTATGCCTCACTTTCCTCCCAAATAGGGACTGGGCAGGAACCAAGAGATTCTCTTCTGCTGATATTTGGCAGATGGTGGGGAAGTTAACCACTGGAAATGAAGCACACCGACATTCATGTACCCATCCCTGTCTGGCATCAATTATGCGTCAGCAGGTTGGCTTCAGCTTCTTTCAGCCCACAAGACTGGGGGCGCACTGCTTTGTTGGAGGAGACCCCAAAAACACGTTATTGGAGTCACCAGCCCCAAAGACAGCCCATAATAAAACAATCACCTGGAGTCCAAGGCACGTGCACCCCAACATCCAGCAGTTTCCCTCCACCAAACAAGACTGAAAAACCTGCTCTTTAATATTAGAAATAATGTGCAATAGTCTTTGGCTCTTTCCAAAACAAAAACCCTCCGACTGTTTGGCTGCAGGTACTCCCCCCCCCGCCTCATCTACTGGCCAGAACAGAAGAAACTTCAAAGAGCGCTCTCGGCCTTCATCACTATCTACAGCCCAGATTCCAGGCCAGCCATTAAGTTCTCATCACTCCAAGGTCTGGCTCCCAGCAGCAGAAGAAT
>NW_015163145.1:226119-239691 GCF_001447785.1 Gekko japonicus
CATTAATCCCGTGATAAAAAATGGCTCAACGGTTGCTTATTGATGGGGGGGGGGGCATTGAAGGAAGAGAAAGTGGGGGGGGGGGAGCATTACTGAAATCAAAGATACTGGAGGAAAATGCAATGAGGAGTCAAAAGAACTCGAATCATTTCAAAACAGTTGCTGCTTTTTGGACCTTCGCACCCCCTCCCCCCTACTTTATAAGAGCTGGCACTTGAAAGCAAGGACAATCTCCAAAGAATGGCTACCACTCCATTAAGCTTTGACTTCACCAGGGCTGTTTAATCTGTTCAGTTTCAACATGCTTTGCAAAAGAGGAGGCTCATGCGATTTACCTGCACTCTCCAGGAACTTTGCAAGACCCATGTTTGGGGCTACAACCCTGACGACAGATGGCTGCAGAAAGAGGAGGGGAGAAAAGGGAAAAAAAGAGAAGGGAATTAAAAGAAGGGGTTTCCATCAGCAAAAAACAGACCCTCTCCTAGACCCTCGCCCTCGTGGGAACGTTTTAATCTCTAGCTAGCACCGTAATCCTGCTAAATCCAAGGTTCAAACAGATCCCGGGTCTCAAGTCTACTGGAAAAGAAACTGAGGTAGGTTAATGCCCGATGACAGCCAACCCAGCATGCCAAAAAAGAGGGCTCATGTCACGACCCCCCTCTAAGGCCTCCTATCGGCAAGGCAGAAGTCACTGAACCAATTTTCATTTTAAACAAAAGCCATTCCGTGGCCTGCAGCATTCTCTTCCAGCTTTTAAATAAGAAAGCCTTCCTCTTCTCCAAGAAGGGTACCCGTGTTGTCTGTCTGTAGCAGCAGAAAAGAGCAAGAGCCCAGGAGCACCTGAAAGACTAACCAGATTTGGGGCAGGGGGAGGAGCTCTCATGAGTCACGGCAGTCACTTCTTCAGATACAGCTAGAGTGTGAGTCCATCTGTCCTCTTATCCTGGGTCTGAAATTGCTCCAGTCTCCAAGATATAAGGACGGATGGACTCACACTCTAGCTGAATATGAAGAAGTGACTGCAGTGACTCACGAGAGCTCCTCCCCCTGCCCCAAATTTTGTTGGGTCTTTAAGGTGCTTAACTAGACTCTTGCTCTTTTCCTCTTCTCCAGGAAAGAGGAGACGTTTGCGTTCCCTTCTAAGAAGCTACCTGCACTGTGCCGATGAGAACACAGCTTACATACGTTGCAATCACAACCCTTCTAGCACTTAAGCAAAAACAGACCTGATCAACCTTGACTGTTCCAAGCTTTATTATTATTTATGATGCACTGATTTCCAATGCAGAGTTGTGATAGGGACAGAAGCAAAACAATCCAGTGTCTTCCACGCGTCATTTCCGTAACAGAAAAGGATATCAGGCTTTTCTTCCTTTCTCACCATACAAGAACTCGTGGGCACTCCATGAAACTGCTGAGCGGTCGGGTTAGAACGGATAAAAGGAAGTCCTTCTTCACCCAAAGAGTGATTCACACATGGAATTCACTGCCACAAGAGGTGGTGGCGGCTACAAGCATGGACGGCTTCAAGAGGGAATTAGATAGGCATATGGAGCAGAGGTCCATTAGTGGCTGTTAGCCACAAGGTATAGATAGGGGCTCTGGGGCAAGTGATGCTCTGTCTTCTTGGTGCTTGGGGGGGCCAACAGCTGGAGGGCTTCTAATGTCCTGGCCCCACTGCTGGACCTCCTGAGGGCACCTGGTGTTTTTGGCCACTGTGTGATACAGAGTGTTGGACTGGATGGGCCACTGGCCTGATCCAACATTGGCATCTCTTATGTTCTTATGTTACGTTCCAAAGGCCTTCTGCGGAGGTTTTCCTCCAGAGTGTGTAACCAGAGATGCTGAGCACTGAATTTGGGACTTCCACGTGCAATGCCACTGAACTGTAGACTGTCGTGGCCCTTGTCAAACCTAGGACCCTCCTGGCTACAACCGGGAATGTCTCAATCTCTGTCTCCTTTGGTCAAAGAAATCTGGTTCATTGGAGCTAGTAGAGGGAACACAGACAAATCTATTCCTAGACACAAAGTCCTCCCAATTCCACTCCACGAGCAAGGATCAGGGAGGAGTGAAGCACAACCCTCTTCCTAGATGGCCAATAATACATCACAACAAGCTTGCATAATCATGACGAACAGGAGAGCTCAATCTCTAGAGTTCAAGTGGCCCCGGAGAGCCACACAACAAGCAGCCGGGGAAATGGAGCTCCCGCCAATCAGACCGGAAATACACGTTACCAACCTTTGTTGCATTCGAGACCCATCCAGCCTTCCAGGCAAGTTTTGTTGCCGTTCTGGTCGCAGGTGTAGTGTCCGAAGAAGTCGTCCCGTGGCCGGCAAAACTTGTTGCAGCCGAAACCGTAATAATGCTCATCGCACGTGACTCGAATCTGGTACTCGAAGTGAGCAACGCCCGCATTCTGCTTCAGGGTCTGCCACTGCCGGCTGGGGTTGATCATGCCAGAGTGAGAAGCTTTTTCGATAATGTTATCTCCATCTTTTGAAGGGGAGGGGGGGTCGGAAAGGGAGGGAAAAAGAAGGAGTTAGCCACTTGGTGCTTTCCACTGCAAAAGCAGGCATCTGTGAATGGTCGGAAAAGGAAACTGGCTTTATGTATGCATAAGATGCAAGATTGCTGGGGGGGGGGGGTGTGTGGACCAGAAATGTGGGGATACCAAGCAGACAGCAGTGCCTGAAGACTTCAGCTCTCTTCAGAACTCAAGACTGGCTGCTTCACACATGCTAAACAATGCCGTTTCAATCCACTACAGTGACCATTTGCGAGTGGATTTTGCCATTTCACACAGCAAAATCCAGCTGCAAAGTGGACTGAAAGTGTGTTATTTAGTGTGTGTGTGTGGAAGAGCCTCTCACACTCAAGTATTCACTTCTGGACAGGAATTCCACACACAGATGGACGTGTGCCCATATCTGTCCCACCATGGATGCACTACGCACAGTGTAGCCAGCCACGGGCCTCATGTGTGCTGGCGAAGGTTGATGCAGCTCTTATGCAAGAGAGGCAACGGTTAAGTGTCGTTTCATCTACTCAAACAGTTGAATCATCAGGAGAGTTATTTATACAGGATTACCCTGACTGTGGGAAAAGCAGATAATTTGGTGCTTGGGACAGCAATAAATATACTTATTTTTATAAACTTCCTTGTAGATTTTAGGCACTGTACAAATATATATATTTATATATCTATGGCCCTGCCTGCAGGCTTACAACATAACGATGGAGGATATACCGCATTAGCTGTTTAATTGAGCACTTTTAAAATGCTTTCTGTGCATTTTACTAGGTGTGATGACTACCCTGCTGCACGCGGAACTGTACACTGAAGCGAGGAGGGAGTCTGGTCAGAAGACACTGATGGAAAAAAACTTTCACCCTAAACTCTCAAGGCTAGAAGAAACTCCAAACCAAAGCGAGACACACAACTAGCAATTACAGGGTGGCAATAAATAAATAAATAAACCTGGAGCTCTCCAGCGGTTCTGCCTGCACTCTATTAATACGATGTCCTTTCGCACAGTATTTATAAAGCCCTCGGGCTGCATACGGTAGCTGGCTCGCAGCAGCCTATTTGCTCTCCACGGGCCTGTGCCAGAAGAGTTCCAGACGGGCAGGTTTAAAGTGCGAGGTGGCCTCCTGTTTCAGCACGGCGGTGACACTTGGCGTTCCCTTCGCAGAAGTGACCCAGTTTTTCATTTTATCTCCCAACACAAAAAAAACATGCGCCGTTCCATTTTTTTAAAAGACGGTTTTTAGGAGTTCTGAAGTCAGTTAAGAGATCTATGTTAACAGAACGTCTGACATTTCTACACTCCAGAGGGTTTGGCTCCTAAGCACTCACACACACCCCACACCAGCTCTGAAAGGAAGCCCCCCCCCCCCCGGGCAATCCTAATATTTCACATTTGCTTGGAACATTGTATATATCTGTGGTATTTCACTTTGTCGTTCAGTCTCGCGACGGCAACCATCTAACACTGCCTTATGAGGTGCGCGCCAGCAGCACTTGGCGACGGCATGAAAACCTACCCAAAGGCACCTGAAGACACAGCCGCACGGAAAGCGAGAAAGCATCTTTGCTAAGCTGGCAATGGGGCAGTGATAATTAAAAGCTGACCGAGAACAGCATTATCCAAAGTATTAAGTGCAATTGAGAATCACAATAATGCAAAAGAAGTTTGTTAAGTCTCTACAGTGCACCTGGACTCTTGCTCTTTTCTCCTGCTACAGACAGACTAACAGGGCTGCCCACTTGGAACTATCTGAAGAAGTGAGCCGTGACTCATGCAAGCTCCTCCCCTGCCACCAATTGTGTTAGTCTTTCAGGTGCTCCTGGACTCTTGATCTTTTCTCCTGCTGCAGACAGACTAACACGGCCGCCCATCTTGGTCTATCTGAAGAAGTGACTGCAGTGACTCACGCAAGCTCCTCCCCTGCCACCGATTGTGTTGGTCTTTCAGGTGCTCCTGGACTCTGGCTCTTTTCTGCTGCTACAGACAGACCAACACGGTGACTCATCTTGACTAATTCAGAAGTCAAAATAAAATATTGGTTCAAATTAGCCTTCTGAAGAGAGGTAAGGCCAAGCTACTTCCAGAGGCTGATATACACACACTTTTACTACTCGTGGGCACTCCATGAAACTGCAGAGCGGTCGGGTTAGAACGGATAAAAGGAAGGACTTCTTCACCCAAAGAGTGATTAACACATGGAATTCACTGCCACAGGAAGTGGTGGGTGCTACAAGCATGGACGGCTTCAAAAGGGAATTAGATAAGCATATGGAGCAGAGGTCCATCAGTGGCTATTAGCCACAAGGTATAGCTAGGGGCTCTGGGGCAAGTGATGCTCTGTATTCTTGGTGCTTGGGGGGGGGGGTCAACAGTGGGAGGGCTTCTAATGTCCTGGCCCCACTGCTGGACCTCCTGATGGCACTGGTATTTCTGGCCACTGTGTGACACAGAGTGTTGGACTGGATGGGCCTTTGGCCTGATCCAACATTGGCTTCTCTTATGTTCTTATGTTCTTACCCATCTCACAAGTATATTTGCCCTCTTCAGACATGTATCCTGGGAGGCTACCAACCACACATATCAGGAGCACCCATGATCATCCCAAGGAGCACAGCCATGTTGCTTGAACTGAGGCAACCTGCATGTACCTCCGCATATGTGAATACCAGCCCTGAAAAATCCAGTGGACAGTTTGGATGTACCGGAGGCATATGGTCCATGGTAAATGCAGATGACGCAAGCATCATGACTGCGTGCATCCCAAGGATCCACACCAAGATGGCAGGCTCCTGTTACATGCAACGGTCACGTCCGAAAAAGGACTGATGTCCCGAATCACATTTCTAGGCAAAACTCGTGAACCAAGAAGATGCTCAGATTGCAGATGACTTGAGTCTCCTTCCTATATCTTTACGATGCCACAAGAACATGGCGGAAGCGATCTCACACATAGTCAGACCTTCAGTTAATTTAGCCCTGTAGTCTACCCTAACTGGTAACAGCTTACTGAGACATCTGCCAAAGATCTTTACCCGACTTGCTTCCCAAAATCTTCTTAGCTAGAGATGCCAGGGGTTGAACCGAAGACCTCCTGCTTGTAGACTGTGTGACCTCTACCACAGAGCTATAAACCCTTTCCTACAGTGAACTTAAGATGCTTTAAACAAAATACACAAAGGGTACCCTCTCCCACAGAAATCCTGTAAATGTGTGATTCATCTGATCATTATGAATGGGTTTGTTCTAAGAGAACTAGAACCAGAGACTATGGCAAAAGAATATTGAAGATGGACCCACTGCTGGACCTCCTGAGGGCACCTGGTATTTTTGGCCACTGTGTGAAAGAGTGTTGGACTGGATGGGCCATTGGCCTGATCCAACATTGGCTTCCCTTATGTTCTTATTAAGAACACTGATGACTCTTGTTTCTTCTTTAGGGAGCCCTAAATGTTAGGAAACAGTTCCTAAAAGTCTCTGTTCAATCACATATCACAGTGTGGGACAGGTGAATGACCCTCTGAAGCTAAAGGGAAAGACATAGCACAGCTTGGGTTCAGGAACAGACAAAGAAGCACACACTCGATTGAGTTGGCTCAAGTACCTTGGAGGGCAGATCTCTCCACCTAACGCGGTACCCTTCCTTGGTTACAACATCTCCTTCCCGCACTGTGTCAGTATTTCTAGGGCCAACAAACTGGATCTCTCCCTCTGCCCCATCATGGTCATGGAAAGCCAACACGAAGTGGACTGTGTGTGCAGAGGGAGCCCACGACAGCGTGATTTCTAGCCTCCGTGCTCATCGTTCATCGGGTAGCCATCTTGGTATGAAGCAAAAGAACAAAGTCTGAGTCCAGTGGCACCTTTTTAGACCAACAAAGTTTAATTCCAGGTAGAAGCTTCCGTGTGCAGGCAAACAAAAGCTTATACCCAGAATTAAACTTTGCTGGCCTTAAAGGTGCCACTGGACTCAGACTGGACTCAAACTGTTCTGTGTCCATGGTTGTCACAGGAGGCCATATCCACATTACACAACCCTGTGCACAGTTGAGTTTCTTGACATAATCCTCTGCTTGGGGGCAGCTGAAAGGAATCGCAAGAAAAAGAAAAAACGGAGGAGAAAACCTTCAATGCATGCAGCATGACTGGCCGACTATTTGCTACCACAGGGGGGGAAAGCAGACACTCTTGTATCCCATGTGGTACAATTTTCCACATATTCTTCCTTTTTCTTCCTCTGGCTCACATCTTGGCAGCACAGGCTGACCAAAGGAAATTAGTTCAGAGTTCTGCAAACCTGCCATTAGAAGGCCGCAAAGACGAAAGGTCAACCACTCGCAATCCCGTGGCGGCAGACGCCGTAGAGCCTACCAAGCCAAGGAGCCTAGAGAGAAAAGTGATCTTTGTACTTCCCGTCCGTCAAGGAGGAATCACATGCTTTGAATTTAAATTTTTAAAAAAAGAAAACAGAAGGAATTACCGCACAGAGAAACTGAATGAAAACAGGGAGCGGTGGAGAATATTTCAGGCTAAGCTCTCCACACAAGTTCATTCGTATTGCTTTAGGAAGTCGAGACTTCGCCAAGAACCCCTATGTGGTTTTGCTTCTGTGATGCACTTTAATTCTATTACTCTTAATTCCCCTGCGCTCGCGCAGCGGAGAGCCCAGCAGTGCCATCCTAAACAGAGCTATACTTTTTCTAAATCCATGGATGTCAATGGGCTTCGAAGGGTGTACCTCTCCTGAGGACTGCACTGTAAACTAGGCTACAGCCTGACTCAGCACCAGCTGCAGACTCAGGCTTTTCAGAGAAGAGGAGCCGGTGGTGAAGAGACTGAAATGATGGAGAAGATGCAACAGGAGGCAATTAGCACCACCAAAATTGTCCTGACGCACATATGTGCTTGGCCATTCCGTCTGTCAGCAGCTGTCTGGAAATACTGGTTTTTAGCTGGAGGTGCCAGTGACTGAAGCTTGAACCTTCTACACACAAAGTGCTTATTCTACCCCCCAAAATATGTATATATATATATATATACACATACACACACACACATATACACACACACACACACACACACACATATATATACACACACACTGCTCACACACTTTCCACATTCATATGATAAGAATGAGGAGTTGGTTGTAGTCCCTCAGTTACAGGATCGGCTCTTCAATAATCATGTATACAGTGCCGTTATTTTATATACAAGAACACATGAAGCTGCCATCTGCTGAATCAGACCCTTGGTCCATCAATATTCAGTATCACTTACTCAGGCTGGCAATTGCTCTCCAGGGTCTCAGGGTGAGGTCTTCCCCATCACCCACTACCTGGTCCTTTTAACTGGAGGTGCAGGGGATTGAATCTGTGCCCTCCTGCATGCCAAGCAGAGGTTCTTCCACTGAGCCATGGACCCTCCCCTCCGACTTAGAATCACAGAGTTGGAAGGGACCTCCAGGTTCAACCCCCAGCACAATGCGGGAAATTCACAAACGCCTCCCACCCCCCAGTGACCCCTGTACCATGCCCAGAAGATGGCAAAAAACCTCCAGGATCCTCAGCCCAACTGGCCTGGAGAAATAATTGTTTCCTGACCCCCAAAGTGGAGATCAGAATTCCCCTGGGTGCGTAAGGGGAACGAGAATTAAGCACTTCCTGCCCTCCCTCTCATGGTCTGCCTGAGTTCACAGATTCAGCTTTGCTTCTCATCCAACTTCTCTTCCATCATGGAACTCAAGATGGTAGGAAAGATGGCCTTCTGTACAAGCACTGATTAGATCCCTTGATACGGCAGCCTTGTTGAAGCATACAATTTCTCATCACTATGCTATACTCCCCAGAGCTGAAGCTCAGCATTGGGGGAAACCCCTCACCTGGATGGCCCAGGCTAGCCCCATCTTGCCAGATCTTGGAAGCTAAGTAGGGTCCGCCCTGGTCAGTACTCGGATGGGACTCAAGTCCAGGATCGCTAAACAGAGGCAGGCAACGGCAAACCTCCTATCAACGTCTCTCGCCCTGGAAACCCGACAGGGGTCACCATAAGTGGGCTGTGACTTGACAAGTGCTTCCCACCACCACCACCACCTACTTTTGCCCTGACCGGGATGGCCCAGGCTAACCCGGATCTTGTCACTGCTTGGAAGCTAAGCAGGTTCGGCCCTGGTCGGTATTTGGATGGGAGGCCACCAAGGAAGCCCAGGGTTGCTAAGCAGAGGCAGGCAATGGCTAAAACCACCTCCGAACGTCTCTCACTCTGGAAACCCTACAGGGGTCACCATAAGTGTGCTGTGACGTGACAGTGCTTCCCACCACCGGGGGGGAAAAAGATCAGTTTCCATACGAAGACCTTGCGAGCAATGCTCCCTCTAAGCTATGGAGTCTTGTGAGCAAAAATTCTACTTCGTGAGCTACTGGTATTAAAGTTGTGAGCGAGCAATTTGGCTACGGCATACATTAGTTTGCTCTGGAGCCATCTTTCCTGAGCGAAGACAAAAATGTGTGAGCCGGAGGCTAAAAGACTGTGAGCTAGCTCACACTCACTCAGCTTAGAGGGAACACTGCTCGTGAGCCCCCAACACAGAAGTTGGCAACTTAAATCAAAAGGAAGACTAATCTTCCATAGTAAACGGCATGGGAATTTTCAGAGTGTGGATTCACATTTACCACAACAGAGACCACAATTTGTCATCAGTCACATAAAAAAAGATAGCCGGATGAATCTGAGACATACCAAGACAGGGTGTGATGCCCAGGAATTGCTCCTGAACGTAGAACATCCATGTTCCTCAGAAAAGCTGTCTCCGGGGTGATTATGGACATCAGTTGGACACCATTTCTACGTCTTCCAAAAACCCCTCCTCCCCCCTGCCTCCAAGCACACAACAAAGTTTTCTGATTCCAAACTCATCCCCATGGCTGAAGGGAAAACGGCACTCCTGCAATACCAAGGCTACCAACAAAACTGCCATTCCGCCGGTTTCAAGCCTGCCGAGGGAATGAAACAACAGTGCCGAAGTCTACCTGTACTCAGGGAGAAAGTCACATAGACTATCCCAGCTGGAGCAGAAATAGGACACCAAAAAAGACGTGCTTCTAGCAGTAAACAGGTAAAAAAAAAACATGTGGGCAACTCTAAGACCCCGATAACTACTCTTCCAAGAGGAGACTACACCCAGTCCACTCCTCTGCCTTCTTCTATCCCCTATCGTAGTAGCAACACACACACACACACAAAACGAAGTTTGGAGCACATTCCTTGGACACCCTCCAATCCTGATTTCAGATCCAAACTGGCAGATGCATGATTTGCTCATCAAACACCAGGCCCGGATAACCCAGGCCAGTCCGATCCCGCCACACCTTGGAAGCTAGGCAGGGTCAGCCCTGGTTAATGCTTGGAAGGGAGACCGCCAAGGAGGTCCCAAGTTGCCACACAGAGGCAGGCGATGGCAAACTACCTCTCAACATTTCTTGCCTTGAAAACCCAGCAGGGTGACCATAAGTTGGCGACAACCTGAGGGACGCTTTTTCCACCGCCGCCAAGCACTGGGCGGAGTTGCTTCAAAGTCCTGCCCTTCACCGCCGCCTCTGCCATTCACTGCTGCCACCTCTTCCTTTGCTTGGAAAAAGTGAATGAAGCCCATCGTCACTGACAACGCCTAAGTATTTTTCCTCTTCCAGACATGGAGGAGGTGGGAGTGAGGAACAGAACCGGCGAGGAACCGCAAGAGCAGCTTCAAGCCCTCAGCCTTCTGCTGCCCTTCTCAGAAGACACTTCAAATTCTCATCTGCTCACAGGCTCGCTTTCAGTCACAGGCTGGCCACATAACGTGGGCCGCTGCATTCAGATGACTGAACTGACCATGGCTTGCTTGGCCCAAGAACAAAATTAAGAAACCAAGAAGCCTGGATCCCGTTCCCTCCGTTATGCACAACCTGCAGTTTTTTGCTACTGGGGGGTGGGTGGGTGGGTTATATTTATACTGAACAAAACTGCAGCTTGCTCCTTGCTTACAAACCAGAGGCTTCCTGGAAGGAAGTGGTTGGCCAATGCTGTTAAAAACAACAACACAACACCAACAAAACAAAAGCAGATTAGATGTACTCTTGGTCTGACCCGTGATTCCTTTTCTTTAAAAGGATCCAATTTTGGGGCAAGTTATACATCCATTACATTTTAAAACTTCTTAACTGACCATCTTAAATGGCAGATTAAGTTTTTAAAGTCTCCCTTTGCTGAAATTCGAAGGATGGGGAAAATACACACCCCTCCGGCAACGCTCCCTCTAAGATGTGGAGTCTTGTGAACCAAAATTCTACTTTGTGAGCTCCTGGCATTAAAGTTGTGAGCGAGCGATTTGGCTACTGTATAAATTAGTTTGCTCTGGAGCCCTCCTTCCGGAGTGAAGACAAAGATGTGTGAGCCGGAGGCTAAAAAACTGTGAGCTAGCTCACACTAACTCAGCTTAGAGGGAATACTGCCCTCCGGGTATTTCTATCAAGAGTTCCTACAGGCTTTAAAACAGGTTGAACGTGAAGGACCTTACTTCTTAACAGAATTTTAAAAAAACTGTTAGAAAGGAAAAATGTACAAGTCACTGCTCTATATCAAGATGGGTATCTGTGTTAGTCTGTCTGTAGCAGCGGAAAAGAGCAAGAGTCCAGCAGCACCTGAATAACTAACACAATCTGTGGCAGGGGAGGAGCTTTCGTGAGTCCCCGCGCACTTCTTCAGATAGTGAGCAGTGACTCACAAAAGCTCATACCCCGCCATAAATTTTATTCGTCTTTAAGGTGACACACTACAAGTTTCCTATCAGTGAACAAAGCTACATGTTAAGATACGTTCACTGTAGGGTCACTTGGGTGACCCAATTAAAACACAAAAAACGCTGCGCCCGCTGCAAGTTCAATCATGAACATGTGCGAGTCCACATTTAAACTTGGTCAGACATGTTGTTCAGGAAAAAATGCGTCTTGACATTTTTGTTGGAAGACAACTTTGTCTCCAGAATGTGAAGAGAAATAAAGGATTCATTGTGAAGCCCTGGAAATTTTCTGTTTCATGAAATAAAGATGAGATCTATTCAAAAGCAGAGATAGCACAGGCTCCCAAATGAAAAGAACTTCGGATCCTCCTGCAAACAAGAGCTTCCTTTCAAAGGCATTTCTCAACAAGCAGCACCTGTTAAGAGCATTGCGCCTTCTTTCGTCTGCCGTTTGTGCAAAGACCCGCATAAATATACATATCAAATGATGGCCATCGATCTAGTGCCAACATTGTGCATTATACTGTGCAATCCTGAATAGAGAACCACCTAATAACCCCGTGGGCGCTCTAGAACCAGAGTGTTCTTGCACACCGCAGCACTGTAAGCAAGACTTAAAGAGAGCAATAGTGAGCAGGTCTACTCAGAAGTCAGCCCCATTTTATTCAATGGGGTTTACCGTTGGAACTGGGTTGTTACTTCACTAATGGAATCATCATATTTAATTGGAATGGGATCTCTTTGGACAGGTCACAGTAACAGAGTCATAGGTAGCCTTCAAAATGATTTGGGAAGACCGTGAATCCAAAGGCAGAGATGAAAAGTGCCAAGAGCTTAATAATGAGTAAGTCGCTCCACCTCCCGTCTGACAGAGGTCTCTAACATTGCCTGGTTTTGTTTAAGTTCGTTTAACCCTCATCCATATATTTACTGAATAACAACAATCAGTCCCTCTTCGAATCCCATGCATAAGCACAGTGGCTAAAAGCACAAACTAGATTTCCCAACCTCCTCACTCAACTAGGCCCCGAATATACCAGGTGGCTTTCCAGAAGCCAGTCTCTCCCTCTCAGCAATGCCTCCCTACCCCCTAATTTCAAGGATAATGATGGGCTTACGGGATTCCTTTAACACGTGGAATTCACTGCCACATAAAGTGGTGGCAGCTACAGACATAGACACTTCAAGGGGACTGGATCAACAAATGGAGCAGAGGTCCATCAGTGGCTATTAGCCTCAAGGTATAGATCAGGGGTGGCCAAACTGCAGCTCGGGAGCCGCATTCCGCTCTTTCACACAGTCTAATTTAATGTTAATACAAAGCAAATTTGCATATTTTTCAATAAAAATGCGTGCGTAATATTTGTTCATGTCTTGCGGCTCGCAAACATCTGACGTTTATTCTGTGCGGCTGTTACGTTAACTAAGTATGGCCACCCCTGGTATAGATGGAACGCTTGTTCTGGGGCACTAACGCTCTTTTTTTTTGGGGCAGGGGGGGGGGGGGCAACAGTGGGAGGGCTTCTGGAGTTCTGGCCTTGCTGGTGGACCTCCTGATGGCCCCTGGGTTTTGGTCACCATGACACAGTGTTGGACTGGATGGGCCACTAGCCTGACCCAACATGTCTTCTCCTATGTTCTTATGAGTGGATTGGATAAACAGATGGAGCACAGGTCTATCCAGGGCTACTAGCCACAAGGTACAAATGGAAGATGCTCTCTGGGGCAGTGATGCTTCATATTCTTAGTTCTTAGGGGGACCACAGTGGGAGGGCTTCTGGAGTTCTGGTCCTGGTGATGGACCTCCGGGACAGCCCCTGGGTTTTGGCCACTGCATGACACAGAGTGTTGGACTGGATGGGCCATTGGCCTGATCCAACATTGACTTCTCTTATTCCTATGTCTGGGGTAGTGATGCTCTGTATCGTGGTGGCTTGGGGGGCAAGAGTGGGAGGGCTTCTGAACTTCTGGCCCTGCTGGTGGACCTCCTGATGGCACCTGGTATTTTTGGCCAATGTGGAACACAGTGTTGGACTGGAGTGGCCACTGGCCTGATCCAACTTGGCTTCTCTTGTGCTCTTAAAGGCAAGAAGAACTTCACACACAGCAAGAAAACTCTCTATACCTGATCTGAGTCCAGTAGCTGTTCAGCCGTAGACCAACATGGCTACCCTCTGAAAGTGTATATATCTGAATACTTCTAACACTGGCTAAACTACGGACACCCATCCTAGCAACAGGGCCCGTCGGGGCAGCAGGCTACAA
>NW_015163145.1:239744-244364 GCF_001447785.1 Gekko japonicus
CTGCGCAAAAAAGTCACGCGAAGCAAACCCCACTTAACATTTATGGTAAAAACGCTCCAGCAACAGCAGCGAGGTTCTGAAAGCCATTTACTTTTGACTCCAAGCCAAGTTCCAACATTCACAGCAAGGTTCAAAGCACCGTGAAGTTTTAAACATCAGCGGTGAAGTTCTCCAGACGCTGCGCTCCCTGGGAAGGCTTCCCAAAGGCCGAGAATGGCGGGAGGCTGCAGACAAAACCTGACTCCTCTAGAGGAAGAGACATTGATGGATGTCCTTTTTAAAAACAGGCAGCTTTGATTTCTAGTGTGCGGGGCCTTTTCACAGCCCCAGTGCTAGTTCTCTATCGTCCTGGCTGCCGCTTGCAATGGTGGATTACAAACCGAACCCACTGATATTATTTGCATGACAGACAACTCCGTGGAAAAGTATCTGGGATGATTTGTGTGGGGGGGGGGGGGGAGGATGGACAAAAGAAATGACGCCTGAGACAATGGTATGAACGAGCCAAGACAGAAAATTGGGATTGTGTTGTAGCAAGACACGACAGGTGTGCATGTCCCAACACAATTTCTTCACAGGTCACCAGAAATTGCTCCTGTTTACTGTCATCCCTTCTGCAGCACTGCAGGGACTTTTGAGGTTCCCTGAAAAATGGCATCCTTGGGTTACCTGTTGTGAAGACCATAATCCCCTATGCAGATGAGACCAGAGCAGCCATTGTTTTCCTGTTGCAGTAGGCAGCCAGCTTTTGTCCACCAGACCCTATTCCAGAGGTCCACCACCAGAACTTGACTTGCTCTGAGGCCCATCTGTAGATGTCGCCTTCTGACCTCCATATTCGAAGCACTAATCCTCTGAATCCCAGAGCCAGAGGGGAACATCAGGGGAAGGCCTTAGCTTCTATGCCCTGTTGTTGGCCATCCAGAGGAACTGGCTGGCCACTGTGTGAGACAGGATGCTGGACTAGGTCCACCACTGGTCTGACCCAGCAGGGTTCTTCTCTTGTTTTTGTAAAGGCCTCGGCCTCTATGCCCTGTTGTTGGCCCTCTAGAGGAACTGGTTGGCCCCCGCGTTAGACAGGATGTTGGACTAGATGGACCACTGCTCTGACCCAGCAGGGCTTTTCTGATGTTCTTACAAGAGTAAAGCCTCGGCCTCTATGCCCTGTTGTTGGCTGTCCAAAGGACCTGGCTGGCCACTGTGTGAGAACATAAGAACATAAGAGACGCCAATGTTGGATCAGGACAAAGGCCCATCCAGTCCAACACTCTGTATCACACAGTGGCCAGAAATACCAGTGCCATCAGGAGGTCCACCAGTGGGGCCAGGACATTAGAAGCCCTCCCACTGCTGACCCCCCCAAACACCAAGTGAGACAAGATGCTGGACTAGATGGACCACTGGTCTGATCCAGCAGGACTCTTCTGATGTTCTCATGACTCAACATGTACTTGAACCACTTCTGATTAACATTTGGTGTCTGCAGCACACCCACAGCTACAAAACGCGATCCATCGGTGGCCCCTGCCATACAGTGTGTAGGTAGGTAAAATCCCTCTCCAGGTAGTTAATCTGGCAGCTCAAGAGTGATATGGAAAGAAAGCCCTCCCACCATGCATAAATGCAACCATCAAAGCTGCAGGAGGAACTGCCACAGTTAGGCAGTTGTGGATCTTCTTCTGTAGGGCCCTCAGGAAATGAAGGGCAAGAGGGTTTTCTCTGCAGGGAAGGCAAGCCAAGACAGATCTGTTCCACACCTGTGGGCCCTTTCCCACGAGCACATGCCACTTGGCTCAGGAAACTGCCTGGAAGTATAACCCCCTTCCTTTGCTACCAGCTTTTAAGAAACATGGCCGAGAAAACAAAATGAAAGACGATCCATACTTACGAACACTGTCGTTACTGTAATCCCAGGCTTCCACTAGCAACGTGTAGGATCTCTGCAAAACAGTAACAGATACCTCATTAGCGTTTATGAGACAGGCACTCGCTTGGTCTGAGGCGTTACCACAGTTTAAAAACGCCTAACGGGGGGGGGGGGGGCAAACAAAGGGACAATAACACCCAGGCCTCTTCTTTTAAGATAACTTTTGCCCATAGATTACCGCCTAGCCAAATGGGATCCTTCTCACAGCTGCTTAAGCTACCTGATCCAGTCTGACTGAAGCGATTTGGAGGTGAAAGGTCTCCTTATCTTTGTCATCACTAATGCATCTTACATACTTAACCAGGAAGTTCAAGCATTTCGCAGGCTGATGCCGTACTTAGCCGGGCTTTAGAGTTAAGCACAGCAGTAGAGGGGAAAAGGTTTCCCAAAAGGAAGACAACTTTGGCTGGGGGAGGGGGGGGAGAGGAGGGGGGGCACATTCACTAAATTTCAGCGTTTCTCATTCAGGAAGGGGGGGGAGCCACCAAGCAGGGTTGCTAGGACTGCACCGTCAGCGCTCAGAATCTCCAGAGAGCCTGCTTTTCAGCACCCCCTTTGAACGCTTTTGTCTGCCCGAAGCCATCGCTGCTCCCACAAGTATCAGGTAACTAAGGAAAGGATGAATTGGGGAAGGGGAGGGGGAGGGGGAGAAAGGGACAAAGCAGCATCAAGACAGAGAGAGAGGAGGAGAGAGAGATAGAGAGAGAGAGATAGAGAGCCTTCCTCCTCCTAGAGAGAGAGAGAGAGAGAGAGCCCTCCCCATACAGGGAAAGAAATGAAAGAAGCTATTGCACCACTGGGGGCTATTGCACACTTAGGAACTCATCAAAATGCCCAGTAAATTTACTCCTAAATGCTAACCCCCCAAAAAAAATCCCCATACAAGGATGCCAGCTATTCTTAGGTAAGCCCCTTTTTGCTCCTAGCCTTAACTGGGCAGGTGATACGTAAAAACGGGTTGAGTGACACACCCCCCCACTCCGATCATATCCTGATCCTGTACCTCTCCGACGGCACAACGCTCCCATAAGGGAACAGCGTGGAGTTCAAAAGGACCCCCCCTCCCCTACATTATTCCGTGAAGGCAAAAATACTCTGCGCCTTGCCAACTGATTTTTAATGGCAGACTGCAAGAGCCAGTGTGTGGTCGAGGAGGACAGTGGCGCTCCAAGCCCCACTAAGCCACAGAATCCCCCGGGTGACCTCCGGCCTCTCTTGCTCTCTCCCCGCCCTGGCTCTCTCTCGCGCGCGCGCCTATCCTGCCACACCGGATTTTTGCCAGGGTGAAATGGAGGAGAGAACCAGGCTCCCACCCTGATCAAGGAATGGCGGAATCAAAGTGTACAGAGACAGAGAAGACCACCGTGAATCCAAAGGACGGCACCTCTTGAGTGGAAAAGCACATGTCACCAGGTTGGATCCCGTCCAGCGTCTCTGCCAAATCCTGCTCTTGGGAGAGAGGGGAACCCCCGGGAACATGGAAACACTACTCTGAATCCAAAACATTACTCTGAGAGCCATTAAACACCTCTTTACAAGACACACGAAACAGAAGTGGAATTCTGTGCTCTCCTGGACCCCCACAGCTCCTCAAAGACCCCAGAGTTGCAGGAGGAGGAGGAGGAGGAGGAGATTATTGGATTTATACCCCCGCCCTTCACTACCCAAGGGAGTCTCAGAGCATCTTACAATCTCCTTTTCCCTTCCCCTCCCCACAACAGATACCCTTGCGAGGGAGGTGGGGCTGAGAGAGCTCTGACAGAAACGGCTCTTTTTCAAGGACAGCTCTTATCAGAGCTACGGCTTGCCCAAGGTCATCCAGCCAGGTGCAAGTGGAGGAGGAGTGGGGAATCGTGACCTTGAGGGACACAATGTTAAGCACCTGCCTCTGAGGAGAAAGACCACAAGAGCCAGGCCCCGCGGGATCCTGCGAGGCCCCAAGAGAAAGTGCCAAGGATCCCAGTGACCAGGTGGTAGCATCAGGTCACTGTCCACCGGGTGGGAGGGAAACAGCGCTCCAGATGCTGAACTCAGGCACCAAGGAAGAGCGCTGTGCGACTCAAGCGTCTGACTGTGTCTTGCACCTCGTGTCAACTGTTCGCGCGGGCGGTATCCGTCCTGTCCTACCAGCGCGGCAGAAGGGAATTCAACGTTGCCAGAAACAAGCGACTTTTGTGAAGGGAAAGCAAACAACTGCAAGGTGTAGGCATAAGGCCGCCCTTTTTTTAAAAAAAAGAAAAGAAAGAAAGTCAACAGCAAATTCATTTCTCACGACTTCGCTCAGCATGCAACCTCTGAATGAAAGGGGGAGGGGGGAGACAGGGTTGGTTGTTTTTTTTTTAAATAGACACAGTCTTGGACGGCGGCCTAAATATGTTTCATATTGAAAGCAGACCAGGATTCCATTTCGTTCACTGATAACTGTGGGAAAATGCTTCAAAAAAGTAAGCATATCTGGGCAAGCAGAGGCCCGTCGTCTCCCGAAGCGTGGCTGAATCCCTCTCGCTCTCCCCCCCTCTCCTTGGCATTCCAGTTTCGTTACCACCACGCAACTCACCAACAGGCTTCCTTCCCCGAGTCGCAACTCAAGTGCGCAACTTTTAAACCCACAAGGAGAAATCCTGTGGGACACCACAGCCCCCCCCCCTCCCGCATCACAACCGTGCAAGCTGGAAGGACAACACAAAAGACCG
>NW_015163145.1:244504-258969 GCF_001447785.1 Gekko japonicus
AGGAGAAAAGGGGGGGGGGAGACCCAAAACAAAGGCCCAATTATGACCACTCATGCTACCTCCAGTTGAGAGGATGTTTTCATTGCAGCCTTGCATAATCGTTTTGAGGAGATATTCTGTTTGGAAGCATAGCAACAGCTCCTGGCCGGGCCGTGGCTTTGTTTACTCGCACACCCCACCCCACAGGGGAAAAGGAACGGCAGAGCATCTGCGGGCGGACTCACTCTCACTAGCATACCGGCATGGCCACTTTCCGACACGGCACAGGGATTTCGCCCTGGCAAGGTGTGTTTTGTTTGAAAAACCACACACAGAAAAAAAAGAACAACACTGTCAAGCTTAGAAAAGTAAGGCTGTTTTTTAAAAAAAATAAAATAAAAATCAAACCCTTGTCTAACTTCTTGGTCAGGTGGTGAAATCCCCTAGTGCACGACACCAGAAGAGGTGGGGCAACCCCTTTCAAATCGCAACCCCCCCAGACTCAAGGGCTCTGTCTCAACGCAACCGCTTGCACGCTGGTTGCATCACACAACTTAATGAGAGATTTCCCGTGCTCTATCTTGACCAAGATTTCTCCTGACCTATCTTTAAAAAGAGACAACCGATACAAACGCAGGCCAAAGGCAGTCCTCTGTAGGCACCCACGTACAGTCCTTTCACTTGGAAAACTGCGCACCAACGCCAAGATGCTAGAGGGTTAAGAGGTGTGCATCAATCCCCACTCCATAGATCAACAATTAAGATATCCGAGGAATGCAAGCAGCACAGCAAAGAGGCTTAAATTTTCCCATGCCCATGTCTGACCCTTGGACATCTCTGAATAAATACGCCAGTCAGACACAAGAATTCCACATCCCGAACCTTAAGGCCATCAGACCGAAGTACGAGGCAACAATTGCAGACTCACCCCCAGTTAATTGCCACAACTCGGACCTTGGCCAGAAGGCAGGAGACGAGACAGAGAGACCAAAGCTGCTACCACACATTCGGATACCGCAATACAGCCGTGGTTTGCTAGCGCACGTGCCTCGTCTGCGCGGAAAACTCCAGCTGCAAATGACTGTTGTGGAGCGACATCATATCCAACCATGAGTGGGGAAGGTGGTGTAACTGGGCCCACAAAAGCGAACCTAGGACATCGGGGGGCAGGATGCTTAAGGATGGGGAAAGAAGGGGGAAAGGCTCAGATCGCCACGGTGTAATCAGGACCTGAAACAGAAGCCACCTGCCAACAGAGAGGCCTCGCTCTTATTTATCATGTAGGCCGGACTCGCAACACCAGGTAAGTTTCCCCACACTGCTGACTTGATGGCCTCACTGTCCGCAAGGAGACGAACCTGTGCCTGAGGTGTACTCTCCAGGGGGCAGGTGACTGAACACTTGTCCACATAAGAAGTATTACGTCAGGGGGAAGGTTTGGTAGAGCCCCTCTCCAAACACCCAGCGTTCCAAGAGAAGGGGATTTTGTTGCGTTGTGGAGCAGCCATTCAAATGCCCTCCCCCTCCTCCGGCCACTTTGTCTGACGTGGCCTGAAACTGCCACCACGCCTACAACCGGTAACAGACAAGCGGCACTCAGTTCAATCCATCCCAATGACCCTAACGAGACTTACTCCCTTGCGAGCACGCTTAAGATTGTAGCTCTTCTTACTTACAGGGAAGGCCAGCAGCAATCAAAAATCTGTCCGTCGAACGACGGCCCCTTGACGCCACCAAAGATCCACCAGTCAAGGTCTGACCGGACAATGCAACCAAGTTCTGTATTAGCGGTTCTCCAAATGGGGGCACCATTTGGATCAGGACCATGGCCTGAGGAGGGCCGCTGAAGCCCCAAAACACACACACACACCCCCGGCACAGTTCTCCCAATCTATAACGGACCTGGGCGCCACTATTTTCCCTGGTTGGAAAGTGTGCATGTAACCAGCAGGGAGTGAACAGCTCCTGCCCTGGAACTTCCCACATGTCCCCTGGTCAAATTAGTGGCAGAACTGTCCTTTCCTAAGAACATAAGAGATAAGCCAATGCTGGATCAGGCCAATGGCCCATCCAGTCTAACACTCTCTGTCACACAGTGGCCCAAAATACCAGGTGCCATCAGGAGGTCCAGCAGTGGGGCCAGGAGACTAGAAGCCCTCCCATTGTTGCCCCCCCTCCCCAAGCACCAAGAATACAGAGCATTACTGCCCCATACATAAGAATGCAAGAGAAGCCAATGTTGGATCAGGCCAATGGCCCATCCAGTCCAAAACTCTGTGTCACACAGTGGCCAAAAAACACCAGGTGCCATCAGGAGGCCCAGCAGTGGGGCCAGGACACTAGAAGCCCTCCCACTGTTGCCTCCCCTCCCCAAGCACCAAGAATACAGAGCATCACTTGTTCCAGAAATCAGAACATAAGAGAAGCCCATGTTGGATCAGGCCAATGACCCATCCAGTCCGACACTCTGTGTCACACAGTGGCCAAAAATACCAGGCGCCAGCAGGAGGTCCAGCAGTGGGGCCAGGACACTAGAAGGGGCCCACACTGTTGCCCCCCCCAAGCACCAAGAATACAGAGCATCACCTGCCCCAGACCGAGAGTTCCTATCTATACCTTGTGGCTAATAGCCACTGATGGACCTCAGCTCCATATGCTTATCCATAAGAACATAAGAGAAGCCAATGTTGGATCAGGCCAAAGGCCCATCTAGTCCAACACTCTGTGTCACACAGTGGCCAGAAATACCAGTGCCATCAGGAGGTCCAGCAGCGGGGCCTTTCCTTTTACTGGCTTCCACTGGGCCACCTCTACTACAGCCTCTTTCTGTCTTTCTACAGCACTTTTAGTGCCCTTCCCTCTATCAACACGCCTAGCCTGCCACTGCAAGGTGGCGCACTGTGCCCCCTCCCATAAAATATCACAGCAGCAGCGAGGGCGATACTGCACCGCTGTCACCACTCATGTACCAGCCTATAACAGCTCGTGACTTAAACAGAACCCCTTTCTGCAAGCCTTGGGTTCTTTCTCAGGACAACCGTGGAATGTCTTTGTTTTCCATAAGGGGTGCGCGAAGCCACTGCATCCAGCACCAAACAAAAAGGTGTAGGTGTTTCCAAGGTGGGTCAGGACTATGTCCCAAGGATGCAACAACATTTAAGAGAGGCGCTGCCTCCCCCCCCCCACACACTGTTTTTAAGGCACACCTCCCCTTTTGAAAAATATCAATAAGCAAAAGAGATGCAACGCATTAGAACCGAAAGGCTCTCTCTCTCTCTTTTTAACCCAGGCTCACAGAAGAAAGCCCTACCTCTCCCACCCCCTTCCAAAGACCTGAAACCAGAGCTCCCTTTCAAGACATCTTACGGAAAGACGCTCTCCCCCCCTGCCCCCCCCCAACATTGGCACATACCTCTGTGGCCCCGACTGCATTCCATGAGCCTGGGAAAAAAGGCCCGGTCATGCATCTGACTCTCACTGACTGCGGTTCCCATTCCCAGGCACCTCACCCTCGGTTTGTTTTCCCCAGCGAGAGCCATAATGACTTACGGTACTTTGTAGCTCAGATTTTTATCTGAAGGTCCCAGGTTCAAGTCTACCTCTATAGCGGGATGATGCGGCATGTAGCAGAGCAGGATTTTCCTGCTTGCAACACTCAGCTGAAGAGTTTTGCGGTAATTAAAGAGCCAAAGAAGCCCAGCCGGATCAGGCCAAGGGTCCCTTGAGCCAAGCACCCTGTTTCCCACGGAGGCCAGCCCCATGCCCTGGGAGGCCCACAGCAGAGCCGCTGAAGGCCTCTTCTTCCCCACTGCGTCAGCCTTCCCCCCACAACTGCCTCCCACCTCCCATTGAGCCGGCATGGCCAACAGCTGCTGGTGGCCCCCCCCCCTCCACGAATCCACCTAATTCCCCTTCTGAAGCAGTCTAAATTAGAGGCCGTCGCTACATTCCAGTGGCAGGGAGTTCCACACTGCCACACAGCAGCCCGGATGTCTGTCCTGAGTCTACAGCCCGTCATCTGCCTTCACCTGAAAACACAGTCTTCTGAAAACACTCCCCCTTAACGGAACAGCATGGTTTTCTGTTACCGTACTTTTCTCGCCATGTATACCAACACAGCTCTCCTTCCCTCACCGCCTGCCCCAGCAGCGACTGTGGTTAAATGACTCCTGTCAGTCCCGGCGGGGTCGGTCAAGTCACAGGATGTGGCTCGAAAAGCCACATCGCTGGAGGACACCAGGGGTTCCCATCATCCTTTGCGTGTGGAACTTCACTGCCTTGACTGAACGGTACTCAGCTCTTATTTGAGAGCAGGGGTACCCAAACCTCTGAAGTCATATTTCTATTTGGAGCAAATGCATGTGATTTGTACACGTGCGCTCCTGTTCCACACCCCAGGTGGTCTCCCAGTGTCTCAAGGGTGGGGTGGGGGCGATGGGTAGAGTAGGCATGACCTCTATTTCCCCTTCCCTCCCACGGTGTCAGGGTACGTATTTATACCCCGCTTTTCTCTCCAAAGGGGACCCAACACACCTTACGACATTCTTCTCACTTCATTTCCCACTCATAACACACACTTGCGTGTGAGGAAGGTCAGGCCAGTCCCTCTCCCTCACCCCAAAGTTACCCGGCATGCTTCCATGGTAGAGCGGGGATTCGAACCCGCGTCTCGTCTCCTAGATCCCGGTTGCACCCTCTAACCCCTACGCTATGACGAATTTCAGGCACAGAGATGGGAGTGAGGTCTACACACAAAGGACAGTTAGCGGCTAAAATCCACCCGCAGGCCAACCGAGGCTATTTTGGTGAAGCCAAGGTGCCAGTTTGGTGTCGTGGTTAAGTGTGCGGACTCTCGTCTGGGAGAGCCGGGTTTGATTCCCCACTCCTCCTCTACTTGCACCTGGCTGGATGACCGTGGGCAAGCCGTAGTTCTGATAAGAGCTGTCCTTGAAAAAGAGCCGTTTCTGTCAAGAGCTCTCTCAGCCCCACCTCCCTCACAGGGCATCTGTTGTGGGGAGGGGAAGGGAAAGGAGATTGTAAGCCGCTCTGGGACTCCTTCAGGTAGTGAAGGGCGGGGTATAAAGGCAATCTCTGCTTCTTCTTCAGGGGTGTGGCCACTGACTACATCGTCACACCACCTTTCTCCGTGGGGGCTACATGGGGTCTCCTGTGTTTTGTCGCCACGATATGATGCTGGGAGCAAGTGACCAGCCCAAGATCCATGTCGGAGTGGGGATTCAAACTCTAGTGTCTCTCTCTCTCTCTCTCTCGCTCGTGCCTCCTGGAGGGAAGGAGCCGAAAGCCTACCTGTCCAGGCCACCAAACGTTTGACCAGCAAGGGCAATACCGTGCACCCATTCCGGCTTGTTGCAAATCCTTAGGAAATACACGCAAAGCAGTAAGCATTAGTAGCACCCACTGTCCCCAGACTGTTCTTCAACAGTCACCCAAGACTGGCTAAAAGATGTCCAGGGAAACAGCTCCTTCTACATTCAGGGACACCAGAGCCTTTTTGCCAAGGGGCAGGGAGCCGAGACCTGTGACAGTAAGGTGCCATGTGGGCTTCCAGAGAGCACCTCTCGCTCTCCTCTTCTGGCACACGAGGGGCAGGTGAAACCCCGCCTAGCAGATCTGGGTGCAAGGCAACTTCAGCTGGTCCAAAAAAAGTCACAACCAGCAGCCCCAAATAGCAGGTTTGCTATGTTGCCTGGAGCAGACCTTGCAGAAGAAGACCAGGTTGGCTGAACACGGTGCACCAGACCGCACCTTTGGGATGCCTCAGTTCCGAACACTGTGCCTTCATTTTTCCAGGTTATGTTCACACACCCCATCACAAAGACATATGCGCGAGCCTGCACCAAGAGCTAGGGAGGCACATAGGAAGGACAGTGCAGACCTTTGAGGTCAGAAAAGCCAAGTGGAGAGAGCGCTCTGAAGACAGACCCTCCACTGGCTCGGCACCATGTGGCCGACTACTCCTTCAAGCCACGACAAGGCTGCAAGCTTTGCACTGCCCTGTGGCCAGAAGGTGTCGGCGTCTTCCCCCAGCAAGAGGAAACCTCGCAAGTGAACACCAACACAAGACAACGCACCCACCGACAACACTGACGGAGCGGGGAGGCCACTTACCCGCCTCCACCGCCGCTGGCAGTGCCATTGTGCAGCCTCGCTGAAGTGGCCATTGTCCGGAGCCAGGGCCCGGCTTGTCCGGGAGCCAAACTATGCTGAGTCTACGGCTGTTTCCTGTGGCCTGCCCTGCGTGCGCATTATTCTTGGATAGGGCCTCATTATGTTGGGTAATCCTCCCTGCTGTCAGTATGGGCACACTATTGTTATGGGGTAACATTCGCCACCACCGCCTCCGTCTGGGTGGCCGGACGGCAATTATCCCCAGTGACCAAACTGGTGTGCTTTAAACAAACAAAAAACGGGGGAAAGAGACTGCCTCTTAAAAAAAAAATACAAGAAATTGCAGCACCTCTTTCGTTGACAGCACGTTTTCCTAAACTGATCTGAGCTGCAGAAAGCTTAATTCCACCACCACCACCCAAAAAACCCCGTCCCTAAGAGGGCTTGCAAAGAGCAGGCCGGGATGTCAACGGTCAGTTTAAAGCCCTCTGCTCCAAGAAGATTACCCCACTATTCTCAGCATTTAGCCTCCCCTACCTGCTTAAAGCAGGGCTTTGATAATTAAATGCGCCAGTTACAACGGGGTGACAAGGTTAATAGGCGGAATACCTGCCAGCCAGCCAAGCACAAAAAGGGGGGGGGGGGAGAGAAAGAGAGAGAGAACAAACCAGGGTTGCATCTAGCAAGCCTGAACAAGAGGGCTCCCCATCCATATTCATTTGCTTTCAGAGAGAAACCGGGCCAAGCAGGTAGGGGACACCCCGTCCAGCTGTTTTTCTACGGAAAATCCGAATAAAAAGACGTCAAATAAATAAGTATTTAAATAAGAACATAAGAGAAGCCAATGTTGGATCAGGCCAATGGCCCATCCAGTCCAACACTCTGTGTCACACAGTGGCCAAAACTACCAGGTGCCCCCAGGAGGTCCAGCAGTGGGGCCAGGACACTAGGAGCCCTCCCACTGTTGCCCCCCCCCTCCAGCCCCAAGAATACAGTGCATCCCTTGCCCCAAACCGAGAGTTCCTATAAGAACATAAGAGAAGCCAATGTTGGATCAGGCCAATGGCCCATCCAGTCCAACACTCTGTGTCACACAGTGGCCAAAACTACCAGGTGCCCCCAGGAGGTCCAGCAGTGGGGCCAGGACACTAGGAGCCCTCCCACTGTTGCCCCCCCCCTCCAGCCCCAAGAATACAGTGCATCCCTTGCCCCAAACCGAGAGTTCCTATAAGAACATAAGAGAAGCCAATGTTGGATCAGGCCAATGGCCCATCCAGTCCAACACTCTGTGTCACACAGTGGCCAAAACTACCAGGTGCCCCCAGGAGGTCCAGCAGTGGGGCTGGAATAAATAAGGTCAGCAAAATTCAAACAGGCTTAGCGGGAGAAGGAAACTGCGCTGTGTACAAGCCTGGACCACGGACAAGCGTTGGGGGGGTTCACCGACGCTTCATATCCCACATTCAGACACTCTAACAAGACTCATTTACAGTACAACAGCCCTGGCTGTCGCAGACAACACTTAAAGGGAGGGCAGGACGTTTTCCATGGGAAAATCACTGACCCCAACACGTACGATGTGCTGCATCCGACTTCAGGGCACCTCGGTCTCAGTCACGCCCTGGGTAGCCTCGGCCAGCCCTACCCCATCAGGTCTCCAAAGCTAAGCAGGGTGGGTCCACTCCCGGGTCGCCCGTGGCTGGGAGACCTCCAAGGAGTGCCAGGGTTTGTGATGGGGAGGCAGCAGGCCATGGCAAGCTGCCTCTGAAACGGGATCACTAGAAGACAGCTCTGTGAGTTGATGGCACTATTCCGCCCAACACCACGCCCATCTCGCCTACCCCAAAATAAAACCGTGGGCCCTAACCAATGCAGCGGGTCCTTTTTGCAAAACTGGCACTCTACGCTTTTCAGTCACACGGCGGCACTTTTACTCCAGAGCAGGACTATTAAATCCCCAAGTCAGCTCCTGTACAAAAAGCCGGAGACGGACGGCCTTGCAGTCTGACCCAATGGGGCGCATTCACACTGAAGCCCGTCATGCTGGAATTTGCTCTAGGCAGACATTGGATGGGAGCCTTCTTATAAGATATCGAATAAGCTTTGGACAAATTCCAACTTTCCAGGAGCCCAGCCCTACACAGAGTTAAGGGGGACTCGGCCCTTTGACTCCAACGTGTTTCAGATGTGCTTAAACGCTACACAGGACCAATTTGTAAGAAAGGTTTGAGGGGGAGGAAGGAAAAGCCATGCCAACTGAAAGATCTGTGCGTATTCCAACAAGCTCAGGGTAATGAGAGTAAAAATACAATCACAGCCAGATTTTAAACATATGCTCTCTCCTCCGGATTATGAGCCTTTCCCAATGAACTGAAATCCAACACCGGGAGAGTCAGTTACGTGTCAGCACTTAATATAAACAATTATCTGCCTCCACCGTCGACTCTGCCTCATTAAAAATACCATCAGTATTTTCACATTCCACACAATTCCTTTCCCACGGATTTACTCCTCTTCTTTAAACTGGATGCAGGGTTTCCCAACCCCATTAATTCCAAATGGGTGACCACAGATTTCGCTTTCGAAAAGTTACTTAAGCTGAATGACCAGTCTTGCAGATTCTGAATGGGGAGAGCACTGAGGGGCTCAAGGATAATCTCTTGGGGTTCTCCCCCCCTCCCCTCCCCCACAATAGGTCTCAGACCCTTTGATAGATCAGACAAAAGGCCTTTGGAAAGACCATCTCCAAAGAAAACATCTAGCATAACTCAGCAAGATCTGGGGTTTCCCCAACAGCAGACCGCCAGAGAAAAAACCCTGAGTGGCGACCCTCTCCTGCAAGCCTTCCCCAAACGAAACAGGGTTAGCTAAAAGATGGGTCTCTTCTGCTGCTGCTTTCCCCTGCTAAGTAAATCCCGAATGTGCGCTTCTGCAGTTTGCGGAAGAACAGTGGAGGCGCCCTGGCACCTCCTCAGATGCCCAGTAGGCAAGTACCATTTGTAACCCATTTAAACTTGTAGTTATTTTCATTTACAGAATTTGTACCCCACCTCTCTGCCCTCACAAGGCCCACCAAGGCGGCTTTTGCAGGCAAAAGAAGAAGACTGTCCCCGAATCCTGAGCAAAACACTGGGGACCAAAATCACATTCACAGGTAACGGGTGTGCTCAGACAGTACTGTGCGCAAAAGGAAAGCATTAGCTGTTCACCATCAATTAGGAATTATAGAACAGAGTACTTAAAGACGGCTGATGCCAGTCACGGGCGTACACACAGGGAGACTCTGGAAAGCAGCTCAAAGAATCAAAAAACCAATCCAAGATCAATCCCTTTTGCATTACAGCAGGGAACACGGGCAGGCCACCCATGTATCGGAACAGACGTCAGTGCTGTGCATTCCTTCGGTTAAGGAGGAAACCTCTGTACGGGGCGGTACTTTGCAGAACAGAACACTCAAAGGCTCACAAGCCCGCCCCACTTTTCCAATAGGCAACTGCGCATTTGTGTAGCCCCTGTATTGTTGTGGCGCTAGCTTGCAGGTGCCAGTCTCCTGGAAGGCTTCTTTCTTTCCCCTTCATGGCTGCTTAGCTGCCCTGTCTCCTAGCAACCGGCTCAAACCTCCAGTCTCTTAAAGGAAATTTACAGCCCCCATCCCCACCCCATCACTCACGAGGGCTTGCATCAAAACCCAGGCAGGGCAAAAGAGAATAAAGCAAAACTTCAAATCCAAGCATACTTTCTTTGAGAAGGAAAAAGTCAATCCTTTTGGAATCACTGCAGGAAGGTTTTGGATACGGGACGTGGGGTGTGTGTGTGCGGCGGCTCATAACGCATGGCAGTGCGCTTGCACATCATCGTTAAAGACTATTTTTGGCAGAGTGCATGTTGGAACACTTTGCGAGGGAGAGAGAGAAGGCGCAGGACCGCTCTAAAAACTGGGCCCATTCTAGAGCAGGGGACCCCTTTGTCTCAGCCACAGACGGGAAAGATGGGTCAACCGGTCCGGGCGGGGGGAGGGGGGGGCTTTTGTTAGAACTGTCGGTTGTGCACCAGCAGGGTGAGGTGTGGGATGTGAATGCAGCCCATTTCACTTTTACTGTGCTGCTTTTCTGCAAAGCAAGAATAAACTGCAGCCAGGCAAGTGTTTTGTCGGAAAGGGAGTGTGTGGAAACGGCTGAAGAAGAGGCACTTTTTGTGGCTCCACGGTTCCAGGGGCAGGCCACGCTGAGCAAAACAAACCACCAGAGGTGGCTTCGGGGCCTTGAAAGAAGCACCCCCTCAAAAGAAAGCTGGGGGGGGAATGAGACTATTGTCTCTGGCCAGGGCCACTTTGGCAACGGGGAAAAGAAAAATACCCTCAGGGCACTTTATAGCCCTGCGGAAAGTGCAACATGCGTCCACACCCAGACACACAGCTCTTTTTGGACTCGGATGCCTTGAAGGAATGTTTTGCCAACTGAAGACTGCCCAGAGCAGCCTTTTCTTCAGTTTTCCCCCAGTGCAACAGTTAACAGTCCAATGTTTGACTGGCTCAAAAGCAATGGAGAAGACAAGCAATCTTCCAGGCAATGGGCCTTTTGGGCGCGCCTCATGGAGTTACCTGGGGAGACTGGCAGTTCGCCCTAGGCGACACCTCATGACCAACTCACAGAAAGGCCTTCATACAAAAGGCATAGAAAAGAGGGTCACACAAGCCCAGTTCTTCTGTGGGTTTACTCCCAAGGAAGCCTCATCTATAATGTGGCTTTCTCTCCCAGGGAGGGGCCGTGGCTCAGTGGCAGAGCCTCGGCTTTGCATGCAAAAGGTCCCAGGGTTCAATCCCCAGCATCTCCAATTAAAAAGATTCAGGTGGGAGGCGATGGGAAAGACCTCTGCCTGAGACCCTGGAGAGCCACTGCCCGTCTGAGTAGACAATGCTGAACGCTGATGGACCGGGGGGGGGTCTGATTCAGTAAAAGGCAGCCTCCTATATTAATATCAGGGCACTGAATCCGTAACCTTGTTCAAGTTAAGAGCTCAAAAGCACAACACTCTGGTAGGAGAATGTGTGTGTGGGGGGGCGACATTCACATCAATCATCCACAGGAGGTAGATCTGAAGAAGTGAGTAGTGATTCGTGAAAGCTCCTCCCCTGCCACAGGAGATGGTGGCGGCTACAAGCATGGACCGCTTCAAGAGGGAACTGGATAAACATACGAAGCAGAGGTATAGATAGGAACTCACAGTCTGGGGCAAGGGATGCTCCGTATATTCTTGGTGCTGGGGGGGGGCAACAGTGGGAGGGGCTTCTAGTGTCCTGGCCCCACTGCTGGACCTCCTGATGGCTTCTGGTATTTTTGGCCACTGCGTGACACAGAGTGTTGGACTGGAGGGGCTATTGGCCTGACCCAACACTGGCTTCTCTTACGTTCTTATGGTGCTACTGGACACTTGCTCTTTCCGCCTACACTCAAATGAGGAAGATTAATGCTCTAGGAAAACCTGCCCATGATGATTATGATGATGATTATTAAATAATAATAATAATGATAATGATGATAATAATGATAATAATAATAATAGTAAAAATAGTAATAATAATAATGGAGTCATAATCCATAACAGCAGCACGACAGCCTCTTGGCCGCGTTTCAAATACCACACTTCCCTCCCCCCGTTTGCAAAACTTTTTTCGAAAATCCCTTTGATGGCATATCTGGTAACAGTTTTTATCTCTTTCCAACAAAATCCGATCGCGGGGCTTACAGTTCCAAACAGGGAACACTTTTGTGAACTCGGCTATTATACTTGGTAATGCTGTCTCTTTAAATATGTGCACTCAGCTTCACCCTTTAAAAAGAGAGAGAGAGATAGAGAGAGAGACAGAGAAGGGAGGCTGGGAGGGAGGGCTGAGAGAGCAGGGAAATCAGCCCAGAGGATCACAAACTGATATTTGCTCTGCCGGCAGACAGGAGGCAGTACCGGAACACGTGGCCGGGCTCTGGAGTGCCGCTTTGGATGGCGAGGGAGCCTGAGAAGGCAGGCCAGGGGTAGGTGGGTGGGTGGGATTTCAATACCCCTCCCACCCACTCCTCTGCGGTCTCGGCTCAGAGAAAAAGAGCCAATGAGAAAATGAAATCTTGCGGTCCCACGTTCCTAGGCACACTACAGCATCTTTCTCAACAAACAAATGGGGAGGGGAGGGGGGGAGACAGCCCCTCCCTCCCTTGGCAAAGGCCACGGATCCAATCTCCTTTCCCCAAAGCGTCTCTTCTCACCACTCGGAACCTGCGTCTCTGGCGAGTCACAGGAGGCAGTGGCCCCGTTCCCGATGCAGCCAGAGGTGCAACGGGCGTTGAGCACCGGCTGCACGGCAACGTTTCTCCGTGGAAGTCTGCAGCATCGCGGCACTCGAAAGAGTTCTATGCACTTGTGGACGCGGGGTCCCTCCGAAGACCCTCTCCGAGCAAACAGCCCTGACCCCACCCAGCACATACTCAACACTGTCAGACATGCCACCACCACCCCCCAAACCTTCAGGTCCACACATTGCAAGCCTGGCTTGAGCCAAGGCGGCAGGATCCTGCTATGGCTCCTCTCTTCTGAGAGAGAATGCGGTGGAGCTGACAGTCCACATCTGGTGTTTGTGTGTGTGCGGGGGGGGGGGAGGAGGAGGGAGACAGCGAAGCATCAGTCCTCCTCCTGATTTAGCTTCTGAGACTATCCATTGCCTGGCAAGTGCCTTAAGGGCACTTAAGCCCCAAGAACAGCCAGCCCCAAGAACAGCCACCGGTTCCCCTGGGCATTGCCTTTTCTGGCAGGCTCTTTTCACCGGGGATCTTGGCGCACACTGCCCCTCCCCCCTTCACCTGGGCATGAGAACTAATTGGGAAGGGGGAAAAAAAAATAAAACAGAGAGCATGAACTTGTGACCTTTTAATTCTCAAGGGGCTTACATGTGCCTCCAAGAGCAACATGTGCACACACACACACACACCAGCCGTGTGCCCAATCCATTTAGGGTTCTCACGCTGCCCGGGCTGCTCCTACACAGACAACAGAGATCTTATCAGGCAGGGCACTTTCAGCCTGCAGAAGTCACCGGATCGGCAGGTTCCCTGCGCCCGGACAGGCTCAGCCCTTTCTCCATCCAGCCTTAGCCAAGGAAGCCTACACGAAAGGAAGCCCAAACTCCAGCTAGGACCCCCACAGCTGCCGGTCCTCAAGCACAGACACCCCCCCCCTGCAGAGCCTTGTCTCGGAACTCACCGGCCAGGCGAAGCTGAAAGGCAGAATGATCCGGCTCCTTTCGTTATTCCGACTGTATTTCAAGTTGAAGGTATTCCCACCGACGACCGGGGTAGATCCGGCGCCAAAGCTGCAGGGGCCCCCAGCGGAAACCCGCGACTGATACTCCTTCAGGCAAACTTTGAAATAAGTGTCACACTCGTCTCGGGTGCATCTCCGGTCGGCCGGGTTGCGGGTCCCGTCGCAGCAATGCCCGTTCTGCAGCTCCCCGTTGACATTTTGCATGGACAGGATCTCGAACTCGAACTGGCCCGAGGTGAGGGTCACCTGCTCGAGGGGAGAGACCCCCCCCCCCGGGGGAAAGAACAAAGTGTTAAGCAGGGGAGTGTGAGAAAACAGCAGCAGCCTTCCCCCTACCCCCAAATTCTGCAGGAGCCCCCTGTCCCCCAAGCCATGCTCCCGCTAAGCTGTGGAGTCTTGTGAGCAAAAGGTCTACTTTGCGAGCTCCTGGCACTAAAGTTGTGAGCGAGCCATTTGGCTGCTGCATGGATCAGTTTGCTTTGGAGCCCCCTCCTTCCCGAGCCGAGACAGAAATGTGTGCGATGGAGGCTGAAACACTGTGAGCCAGCTCACAGGAACTGGGCTTAGAGGGAACACCGACCGCCCCCCCCCCCCCCCCCCAGCCCAGGCGCCTTAAGGGCGAGGCCTTTCTGTCCCAGAAGAAGAGGCGACGGGGAGGAAGGGAGCCGCCGAGGCGGAACTCCAGGGGAAAAAGCCCCGGACGCGGCACGCGAGTCAAGGCGGGAGGGCCGCCTTTCCCCTTCCCACGAGACGAGGCCCGTCCCTAAAGGCCCCCCCCTCCTCGGGAGCCAGCGGGCGAGGAGGCACGTCGTCTGGCAAAGCCGGAGTCCGGGGGCGGCAGGAGTCTCCTGGAAGGGGGGGGGGTTCCCAGCGTCCAGGGCGCAGCTCCTCCGCAGAGGCGGCCAGCTGCGCGCACCTTGCAAGGCGCCGTCGGACGCCCGGCCCAAAGGGCTGCGGAGGAGCCCCGAAGCACGCGGCTGTCTTGCGCCTCGCCTCTCTCTTTTTTTTTGGGGGGGGACCCCAAAATGCCCTTTTCGGCGGGCGGGGGG
>NW_015163145.1:259782-267411 GCF_001447785.1 Gekko japonicus
CGCCCCCCCCCCCCCCCCCCCCCGGGCGTAGCGGCCAGCGTGACTCTCGGCTCGCCCGACGGGTCTCCGGGTGGCTTCGGCCCCCCGGCAGCAGAGTGGCGCTCGTGGGCCCCGGAGCAGGGCGCACGCGGCGCACGGGACGGGAGCTTCTCCCCGGAGCGCAGCTCCGCTGGCCCGCAAGGGGCCCCGCCGGACTCCCGACTCTGTCCCGCTGCCGCCCCAGCCACAAGTGGCCCCCGGGAAACACCGCGGCTTTGGGGGGGGGGCGGGAGGCGCGGTTCCGACGTGCAATCCCGACACGCAAGAGTCTCGGGCCGTGCAGGGCTGTCGTGCTGGGTCTCCCCCCCCCTTCCCCAGTTCGGGGGATTGGCGGCTCCTCCTGTGGGGTGTGGCGCCCTCCGCCCTGGCAGACCTTTGCAACTGGAGCCACCCGCCCAGTAGGACCGTGTCAGGGGCCAAGGCCGTATCGGTGGAGGGATTGCCGTTTTCCAGGTGGGGCCTGGAGGTCTCCCGGAATCCCACCTGAGCTCCAGGCACTCGGTGGGAGGACTCTAGCTCAGGGGTGTCAAACATGCGGCCCGGGGGCCGGATTAGGCCCCTCCCCCCTTCCCGGAGGGCTCCTATCAGGTCCGCAGTAGAACTGACCGTCTCCTGCTTCTAGGTTGGCAGGAGCTGGGGGCCAGAGAAGGGAGCTCACTCCCTCAGGAGACACTCAGGTCTCAAACTGCTGGACTACCCACCTTCTGGTCTGCAGCTCAGCCTCTTAACCGCTTGAGCCAGGGCAGCTCCCTCCTGGTGCTTTAATAGAGGCTTAATGTGTGGAAACAGGCAGAGCAAAGTTTGAGCCCTGTCAGGCACTTTTAAGACCAACAGCTTTAAATTCTGGGTATCAGCTTTGGTGCGTCTGCACACTCCTCCAGGTACAGCCTTGCACACCAAAGCTTATGCCCAGAATTAAACCTTGCTGGTCATAAAAGTGCCCCTGGACTCCATTCAGACCAACAGGGCTGCCCACCTGGCATGGAGAAAAATAACATCCCGTTAAGCCTCTTTAAGGGGGCGGGGCACTTTTTCCTCCAGGTTGCTGGCAACCATAAGTATAGATTAAAAACTGACTGTTCCTCTATAGCACACATCCGCACCAACAGCTACGATGCTGGGAAGTTGAGCTCTAAGCTAGACTTCTCCCTGAAATGCTCGCTTTCTGTGTAAGCGGATTTTTGTTTCCATGAAGGAGCATGAACGCCAGATTTACCGCATGAATCCAATCTATTCTTCTTCTAAATTTCAAATGCTACGAAGTTCCATGTGGGGCAACCCCATACCATCCAAGACAAATGTCAAGCCTCTGCGTTCCACAGTCCCACAATCATTTTAATTAAGCTTTTAAAGGGTTTGCCTTGGCTGGATGTGACCTGCAAAGAAGAAGAAGAGATTGGATTTATGCCCCGCCCTTCCCTCGGAGTCTCAGAGCGGCTCACAATCTCCTTTCCCTTCCTCTTCCCACAGCAGACACCCTGTGAGGTGGGTGGGGCTGAGAGAGCTCTGAGAGTGAGAGAGATGTGACTGACCCAAGGTCACCCAGCTAGCTGCATGTGGAGGAGCAGGAGTGGGGAATCAAATTGCCAAGGCAATGCCTGGGCTCTTTAGCTTGGAGAAACGACGACTGAGGGGTGACATGATTGAGGTTTATAAGATTATGCATGGGATAGAGCAGGGAGAGAAAGAGGCACTTTTCTCCCTTTCTCACAATACAAGAACTCGTGGGCACTCCATGAAATTGCTGAGCGGTCGGGTTAGAACGGATAAAAGGAAGTACTTCTTCACCCAAAGAGTGATTAACACTTGGAATTCACTGCCACAGGAGGTGGTGGCGGCTACAAGCATGGACGACTTCAAAAGGGAATTAGATAAGCATATGGAGCAAAGGGGTCCATCATTGGCTCTTAGCCACAAGGTATAGATAGGGGCTCTGGGGGCAAGTGATGCTCTGTCTTCTTGGTGCTTGGGGGGGGGGTCAACAGTGGGAGGGCTTCGCGTATCCTGGCCCCACTGGTGGCCCCTGGTATTTCTGGCCACTGTGTGACACAGAGTGTTGGACTGGATGGGCCATTGGCCTGATCCAACATTGGCATCTCTTATGTTCTTATCCTCAGAGGGGACATGATTGCCGTCTTCAAGTATTTGAAGGGCTGTCACGTAGAAGACGGAACAGATCTATTCTCTCTTGCTCTGGATTGCGAGACTAGATCTAATGAGTGGAAATGACAAGGGAGTCGTTACCGGCTAAATATCAGGAGGAACTTTCTAACGGTAAGAGTGGTTGAGCAGTGGAATAGTCTGCCTTGGGAGGTGGTGGAGGCGCCTTCGCTGGACGTTTTCAAGCGGAGGCTAGAGGACCCTCTTTCGGGTATGTTGTAGTGCTGTCTTTTGGCTGTGCTCCAACTCGATGGCCTGTGTTGCCTGCAAGGTCCCTTCAAACTAACATTCTGTGATTCTAAGCAAATCCCATTGAGTCCACTGGGACTTATTCTCTTAAGAGTGCAGCTTTGTTTTATGGGGAGATGACTAAGGAAAAGTTTATAAAATTATGCTTGGGGCGGACAGAGTGAACACAGAGAAACTTCCCTCCTAATCTCGTAAATACTAGACTCCGAGCCCAACCCTAATCAGATCTACTCAGAGCCCTACCGAGGTCTGTCCGGTGGGGCTTCCTCCCAGCAAAGTCTTCTTCGGATTGCACAACAAAGTTTGAATCCAGGGGCACCTCTGAGACCATCCGAATGTTATTCTGGGTATAAGCTTAAAGGTGCCTGACTGGATTCAGACTTTGCTCCGCTACTTCAGACCAACACGGCCGGCCGCCTGAATTTAGGATTGCACAGAAAGTCATCCTGTGAAATCAGCTGGCAATAGAGCCAGTCTGGTGCAGTGGTTATGTGCACGGACTCTAATCTGGGAGAGAACCGGGGTCGATTCCCCACTCCTCCACTTGCAGCTGCTGGATGACCTTGGGTCAGTCACAAGTTCTCTCAGAGCTGTTCTCTCAAGGACAGTTCTGGAAAGAGCTCTCAGCCCCACCTGCCTCACAGGGTGTCTGTTGTGGGGAGGGGAAGGGAAAGGAGATTGTGAGCCGCTCTGAGACTCCCTTGGGTAGTGAAGGGCGGGGTATAAATCCATTCTCTTCTCCTTCTTCTTCAAGACAGAGAACAGAAAAGCCCTTCGTGTAATGCATAAATAGCATTGGGAATTTGCTGCCCCGATGAGGTGATAATCTTCAAAAGGGAATCAGACAAATTAAGAGGACGGAGTTATCCATATTAAAAAGGTAAAGGTCTCCCTTGCTCGAAAGCCAGTCGAGTCCGACTCTAGGGCTGCGGTGCTCATCTCCGTTTCAAAGCCGAAGAGCCAGCGCTGTCCGAAGACGTTTCCGTGGTCATGTGGCCGGCATGACTAAACACCAAGGCGCATGAATCACTGTTCCCTTCCCACCGAAGTGGTACCTATTCATCTACTTGCAATTTCTTGCTTTCGAACTGCTAGGTTGGCAGGAGCTGGAACTAGAGACGGGAGCTCACTCCGTCATGCGGCACACTCGGGTCTTGAACTGCTGAACTACTGACCTTCCACACCCTGCAGTTCAGCGTCTTAACCCCTTGAGCCACCGCAGCTCCCTGCCTTTACCTTTTATCCATATTAGTTAAACCCCTTCCTCACTAGTTCCCCTTTTTCATTTCCTGAAAGCCCCCATAGCCTGTCCCTTTCTTCTGCTTCCTTCTGTCTTTCCCACCTGCCTGCCAACCTACCTTTGTCCACCAACCCTGCCTTTAGCTTCCCCTCCTCTCTTAGCCATTTACTTACTTTGTCTACTTCTGGCTTTCTCCACAGTGGAGACACAAAGCACATGACATCGCCCTCCTCTCCTCCATGTTATCCTCACAACAACACCTTAAGGTAGGCCAGGCTGAGAATGCCTGACTAGCCCAGAGTCACCCAGGGAGCTTCCATGGCAGAGTGGGAATTTGAACCCAGGTCTCCTAGATCCTAGCCTAAAACTCTAACCACGACTCCACACCGGCTTTCATGGGTGGCTGCTGTTGAACAGGAGAGAACCGCTGGGCCTGGATGAGGCAGGGAACTCGCCAGACAGCCAGCCCTGGCCCTGATGAATCTTCCCTCCAAGGCCCAAATCCCCCTGGAAAGGGCCCTGCCTGCTCACCCTTGCCTTTTACTCGACAGAAGCCAAGGCTTGAAGCCTGGCAAAACCGTTGCGGTTGCCTAGCGATGGCCATCGAGGGCATTTGTTTCTTAATGTGACAGGCGCTGCTTCCATCATTCTGGAGGGTTTAAACACCCCCCCCCCCAAAAAAAAAAGTATCTTTATTTTATGATTTTGGCTTGCCGGGCGACCTTTGACCCATTAGCCCAACCTACCTCATAGGGTTGCTCTTCAGAGAATAAAGCGGAAGAGGGGGAAATGATGTAAGCCACTTTGGGACTCCACTGTGTGGGGGGAAAGCCGGGTATAAATATCTAAATACATACCCAATTAAATAACAAAAATGCATTAAATAAATAAAGCGGCCATCCCTGCACACACGCACGCACAGACAGACTCCTGCCGCCTGAGGAGAGGCGGCCCCAGTGTGCTTGTTCCACCTCACCCAGGGATTTCTGTCCCACCTGTAACAGAATTACTGAAATGGTTATGAAAACAGACTCCGAAGTAGATCAAGATGGGCGGCCGTGTCAGTCTGTCTGTAGCAGCAGAAAAGAACAGGAGTCCAGGAGCACCTGAGAGACTAACACAATCTGTGGCGGGGGAGGAGCTTTCCTGAGTCCCAGCTCACTTCTTCAGATAGACCAAGATGGGTGGCCGTGTTAGTCTGTCTGTAGCAGGAGAAAAGAGCAGGCGTCCAGGAGCACCTGAAAGACTAACAACATTTGTGGCAGGGGAGGCGCTCTTCTGAGTCCCTGCCCACTTCTTCAGACAGGTCAAGATGGGCGGCCCTGTCAGTCTGTCTGTAGCAGGAGAAAAGAGCAGGAGTCCAGGAGCACCTGAGAGACTAACACAATGGGTGGCAGGGGAGGAGCTTTCCTGAGTCCCTGCCCACTCCTTCAGATAGACCAAGATGGGCGGCCGTGTTAGTCTGTCTGCAGCAGGAGAAAAGAGCCAGAGTCCAGGAGCACCTGAAAGACTAACACAATCTGTGGCAGGGGAGGAGCTCTCGTGAGTCACGGCTCACTTCTTCAGATAGACCAAGATGGGCGGCCGTGTTAGTCTGTCTGTAGCGGCAGAGAAGAGCAGGAGTCCAGGAGCACCTGAGAGACTAACACAATCTGTGGCAGGGGAGGAGCTCTCGTGAGTCACGGCTCACTTCTTCAGATAGACCAAGATGGGCGGCCGTGTTAGTCTGTCTGTAGCAGGAGAAAAGAGCAAGAGTCCAGGAGCACCTGAAAGACTAACACAATCGGTGGCAGGGGAGGAGCTTTCCTGAGTCACGCCTCACTTCTTCAGGTACCTGCAGTGACTCACAGAATCTCATGGCCTACCTATTTTGTTAGTCTTGAAGGTGGTACTGATCTTTCAAGTGGTTTTACTCAAATTCCCAGCTAAGGAAGAAGAAATGTGTGACTGAGAGGTGTAAACAGGGCAGCTTGGACTGTTCCGATTTAAAACTCACAACCCTCGTTCCCAAATCATCCTCCAGCCCAAGTGGACGCCTTGACTGCACTGAAGTCCATCGGATCAGCTTCTGAATAAGTTTCGGGCAGCCTGGGAACTGATTCCCACCTGGATAGATTGGCTACCTGGGGACTCCCCACACCTGTCTCCGGAGAGGCAAAGCGTGGGAGGGGGAGGGAGGGAGACCTCGCTCCTGCCCAGAGTGGATCCCCCCCTCCATTAACGGCTTAGGCCCTCATTTCCTCTTCCTTTGAAAGCCACCCTTCCGAAATCTCCCTCCTTCCCACACACACAACAAAAAGGTTATCCCGGCATCCCCATCATATTGCAAGCACTGAGGTCACCGTGCAGGGAAACTCTGGTGTGTGGAGAAGCCAGGAGGAGGAAGCGGTCCTCAGGCATGCACTCTTCCCACCCACCCCCCAGGGATGAAGATTTTCCCCAAGCGTTCCTCCTGTTCCCTGGGATTAACTTCGCTCAGAGGGCTGGCAGGTCCCCCCTGGCCACCAGCGGGAGATGGGGAACTGGGGTGGCCGGATCCAGGATGGGGAACTCCTGGAGATCTGGGAGTGGAGCCCGGGGAGGGCAGGGACCTCCGTGGGGCGCAAGGCCACCAAGACCACCCTCCAAAGCATCCGTTTTTCTCCAGGGGAACTGATCTCTGCATTCTGGAGATGAACTGTTAACTCCGGGGTGTCCCCAGGTCCCACCTCGAGCTGGCATCCCTAATCCCCCCCCCCAGTGCAAGCCAGGCCACCCAATCCCTGCCTGTTTGCTCAGAAGCAAGTCCTGCCGAATTTAGCGGCCCTTTGGCCAATGGAAGGGTGTTCAGCCCCTAGAATTGGGGCTGGCCTCTGGCCCTCTCCCTGGAAATGTCCTCCATCTGTGTTAGTCCTCTCCTCTCATCCCCAGTGACCTGGACACATTTTCTTCGGCTTTTGCAAGCCACTCCAAAAATTTGTGTGTGCAAAAATGTGTGTGCTGCAGGACGGAGTGAGCTCCCGTCTCTAGTTCCGGCTCCTGCCAACCTAGCAGTTCGAAAGCAAGAAATTGCAAGTAGATAAATAGGTAGCACTTAGGTGGGAAGGGAACAGCGTTCCGTGCGCCTCGGCGTCTAGTCATGCCGGCCACATGGCCACGGAAACGTCTTCGGACAGCACTGGCTCTTCGGCTTGGAAACGGAGATGAGCACCGCAACCCTAGAGTCGGATTCGACTGGCTTTCGAGCAAGGGAAATACCTTTACCTTTTACCCCCCCCCCTGCCCTTTCCACAGGTTTAGCCTGGAGCAATTCTGCACAGGGCTGAACCACCTGAAGCCCACACAGATGACCCCACACCCACACTCCCCTAGACAGGGCCCCGCCCTCGGGTGATGGCTGTCCTTCACAACCAGTTTTCCCTGTGCGGACAAGCCCATCTGGCTATAGACACCTGCTTCTGCCCCACAGCACTGCAAGGCCCACTGATGGGCACACAGAGGAAACTGGAGAAAAGCCTCTTGAACACATCCCTGATATCCCAGGGCTGCCAAGTCTGGCTCGGCAGATTTGGGAGGTGGGGCTTGGGGAGAGACCTCAGCGGGGGTAAAATGCCCTAGAGCAGGGGTGTCAAACTCATTTGTTATGAGGGCCGGATCTGACACAAGTGAGACCTCGTTGGGCCGGGCCGTGTGTGTCATAAAATGTAATCCCAGGTAGCGGAGATATAAACCTTACAAAGGACACAAACACCAAGGGTTTTTTTTTTTTTTAAAATAAAAACATGCTTAAAACATCAGCACCCTTGCAATATTTTGTTCATTTAACAGTGTCCGATAACTGGCACCTCTCGCTCTGAACTATTGCATCAAAATGTCTGTGCTGTGTTGCAATCTTGAGTATGCTGTTCAGGTGTGAGACTGCAAGCTGCAAACCTACGATGACGCAGCAGCAGCAGAACTGG
>NW_015163145.1:267660-289952 GCF_001447785.1 Gekko japonicus
AACACGGTAACAGACTAAACAAACTATATATATATATATATATATATATTAAAAAGACAGCCAGTTCCACTGAGGGCCTGAGAGAAGCCCTCCAGGGGCCTGATCTGGCCCCCGAGCTGCATGTTTGACACCCCTGTTCTATGGCACTATATCCCATTGAAGTCCCTCCTCTCCACAAACCCCGTGGTCTTCAGGCTCCACCCCCAAACCTCCAGTTATTTATTATTTTTAAGTGTGTGTCTAAGCATTGTGGCTGCCCCACAGGACCAAAAACTGCCCCACAAAGAGAAGAATCCTGGCTACGCCCCTGCTCCACGCGGTAGAGAGATGAGAGGTCTAAAAACCGGCCCTTCTTCCAGGCTGTGGGAACCCCAGATTGCAACCCCTGCTCTCTGAGGGAAGCGCCGCGTGTGGTGCCGAGCCAGTCAGGCTCTCTCTCAGTCTCATCGACCTCACAGGGTTGGTGTTTGCAAGGATAAGACAAAAGAGAGCAATGTTGTGAGCCCCTTTGGTTCCCCCCAGGGGAAGAGGGCAACCGTGTCCAGAAGAGGGCAACCAGGATGGTGAGAGGGTTGGAATCCAAGTCTTATGAGGAAAGGCTGAAAGAGTTGGGTCTGTTTAGCCTGGGAAAGAGAAGGCTTAGAGGGGACATGGTTGCAGTCTTCCAATATTTGAAGGGCTGTCATGTAGAAGATGGAGCAGATCTATTCTCTCTTGCTCCGGATTGCAGGACTAGATCTAATGGGTGGAAATTACAAGGGAGTCATTACCGGCTAAATATCAGGAGAAACGTCCTGACTGTAAGAGTGGTTGAGCAGTGGAACGGATTGCCTCGGGAGGTGGTGGATGCTCCTTTGCTGGACGTTTCCAAGCGGAGGCTGGAGGACCACCTTCTGGGTATGTTGTAGGGCTGTCTTTCGGCTATGCTCCTGCAGAGTGCAGGGGGTTGGACTAGATGACCTGCAAGGCCCCTTCCAGCTCTAACATCCTGTGATTCTATGATTCTATGAAAGGAGGCTGTTTCCTTCATCGCAGTCATGGCAGAAGCGACGGCTTGTGCAATGCTGTCTTTTCCTGAAACTGATGGTCTTCAATGTGCCTGACTCTGCATACGGTGGTAGTCTGCAAAATACTTTGCCGGAGCTCTCTCGGGCTGGCTGCCTCCCTCCCTCCTTCCCCCAGCAGCAGCAGCCGCAGCCTTCCAAGCTGTTCATAATTATGACTCCGGTGCAGTCTGCAGCTCCTTGCGCCCAGCAAACCCAGCCCGGGTGCCAGACCTCTTGGGTTGTCTCCCCAGATCAGACGGGGTGGTGGGGTGGGGTGGATCAGCTGCGAAAACTAACCCGACCCTAATCCTCAACCACCAGAGTTTGGGTCTTCCACTGCAACCGAGCGCCAGCGACATCAGCACAGGATCACTAGCAGGCGTCAGCTGGGCGGCTGCCAACGACACTGCCAGTCAGGTTTTCAAAAAATCAAGCTGGGGTTGTGGAGTCACAACAACTGTGGGACCCATTTCACATCTCGGTTAGAAGCTGGAATGGGCGCTTGTTGGGTCGGGAAGCAGCTCCCTTCCCCTTGGCTCCGCCTATTATAAATCAGTTAGTGTTTGTAAACGAGCAACATTTGTAATCAATTAACATCCGTAAATGAGGCTCTTCTGTTTCTATCCCCCCCCCCCCCAATCCACAGTCTCAGCCCAGCTTTCAATTATTTTGACGGGTTTAGACTGGACTAATTCTGTGCAGGATCGCACTGTCGAGCCGTCGTGCCTCCTCGTGGGGTGATGTGCCACCAGATGTAAAAGAACTAGCATCGCAGCCACAATCAAATGCCACTGGTAGGAGAAGAAGAAGAGATTGGATTTATACCCTCCGTCCTTCACTACCCAAAGGTGTCTCAGAGCGGCTTACAAACTCCTTTCCCTTCCCCTCCCCACAACAGACACCCCCTGTGAGGTCGGTGGGGCTGAGAGAGCTCTGACAGGAACTGCTCTTTTTCAAGGACAGCTCTTATCAGAACTACGGCTTGCCCAAGGTCATCCAGCCAGGTGCAAGTGGAGGAGTGGGGAATCAAACCTGGTTCTCCCAGATTAGAGTCCACACACTTAACCACTACAACAAATTGGCTTAGGTATCCATACCTAAGAAAGGGCTGTGGCAAACTTGTGTTTCATGTGCAGAAGGGCCAAGCTTCAATCTCTGATAAGTAAAATTGAAGAGTAGCAGCTATTGATTCATTGATTTATTTAATTTTCTATATTTGTAGTCTGTTTTTTCTCAGAGAGGATGACAAAGTGTAAAGCAATATGACCTGACTCAGTGTAAAGCAACCACGTGTGTGTGTGTGTGTGTGTGTGTTTGGGAGGGGGGCCTGTGGCTCAGGTGCAGAGCCTCTGCCGGGCATGCAGAAGGTCCCAGGTCCAATCCCCGGCATCTCCACTTAAAAAGGACCAGGCAAGAGGTGATGGGAAAGGCCTGTCTCTGCCTGAGATCCTGGAAGAGCCGCTGCCAGTCTGAGTAGACAATACGGACCTCGATGGACCAAAGGTCTAATTCAGTATAAGAGAGTTTCAGGTGTTCGTGTGATCATAGACCAGTGGTCTGCACTTCATATATATGTCTTGTATGTATCCCAGAGCCAGGAGGCAACATCAGGGGAAGGCCTCGGCCTCTGTGCCCTGCTGTTGGCCCTCGAGAGGAACTGGTTGGCCACTGAGTGAGACGGGAGGCTGGACTAGATGAACTCTTGGTCTGACCCAGCAGGGCTCTTCTGATGTTATTATAAACCTCTGAATCCCAGAGCCAGGAGGGGACATCAGGGGAAGGCCTTGGCCTCTTGTTGACCCTCCAGAGGAACTGGTTGGCTGCTGTGTGAGATAGGATGCTGGACTAGATGGACCCTCCCTGGTCTAATCCAGCAGGGCTCTTCTGATGCTCTTATGTGAATTATTTCACACTGTGAACAGAGTTTCCAGTGTCAGACGAGGTTCTGGGAGAGTCATTTCCAGTGTAGCAGCTTGCTGGGTGACCTTGGGCCAGCCTAACCTACCTTGCAGGGTTGTTGTGTGGGGAAGATCCAGGTGGGGAGACGGGATGTGCTCAGATATCCCCAATACATTAATACTATCCTTCTTTTGAAATGGCAAGGAAGAGAGACTCGAGAAAGGCATGAAGCTGAGACACAGAGAGACCGAAAGTCTGTGATACTCAGACCGAGGTGCCATAAAACGCAGTGCATGTTTCTCTGTGTTGGGGGAAATGTGTAATTTCCTTTGCAAGCACTGTGACTCACTGGGTTATAGCTCCGCGCTGCCTTTCAGGGTATTCCATAAAGATTGTGATAACTTCAGGGATGAGAAGAGGCAGTTGACCACAAAGACCCCATTGACTCAGGACCCCGGAGGCTTGGTTCTGTGCCAGAGAACGGAGGAAGCCGGCAATTAAAAGACTGCCACCTTGTTTTATTTCCCTGGCAGGCCTCTTGTACAGCTGTGTGACAGACTGAAATCCAGCAGGTGCTGCTTTTTTCCCATCTCATGCCAGGAAACGTCGCACCTGCTGAATTTCTGCCCACCACGTGGACCCTCATCCGTGCCACCCAGAGAACTATTCCTTTACAAGGAGTTTGAACCACTGGAAGCCAAGGGCCTGCTTTCATGGGGAACCGGACAGACGAGGAAGAGTTCCTTTTAGTTCAAGAGGCCTCCATGAGTGCCCCCCCTGCGACTTTTATCTTGCTTTTATAGTGAAACTGACCCCCCCCCTTGAACTGATGCGATGGTGTCAAATATAACAATACCCCCTATCCTGCTCCACGGTCGACTGGCACGCATTTCAGAGCTGTGCTTTCCACCGAAGGAGTCCCATTTGCACAGCTGATAGATCTAAACTTGGAGGCTAATTTTGGTAATTACCAGGTGTGGCTGAACTTGGGCAGAAGTTTTCATCACCTGCCTGGAATGGGAATTTTGTCCTCCGTAACCATTTAGCACAGGCTGCATGGGGGGCAATGCTCCCTCTAAGCTGTGGAGTCCTGTAAGCAAAAATTCTGCTTTCTGAGCTACTGGCATTAAAGTTGTGAGCGAGCAATTTGGCAACTGCATATATTAGTTTGCTTTGGATCCATCTTTCCTGAGCTAAGACCAAAATGTGTGAGCCGGAGGCTAAAAAACTGTGAGCTAGCTCACACTAACTCAGCTCAGAAGGAACACTGGGGGGACTAATTGGAAGGTATTTAACTGGTAAGCCCTCCACCACTTAATTACCTGATATTTAGCAAACAGAAGAAATTGGTACCCATACTCAGCAAACTGAGCGACGTGCCAAAATTTTCGTTAAGGGGGAAGAAGAAGCGATAGAATTTTTACCTTGCCCTTCACTCGGAGTCTCAGAGCAGCTTACAGTCTCCTTTCCCTTCCCCTCCCCACGACAGACACCCTGTGAGGTCGGTGGGGCTGAGAGAGCTCTTTGGACAACTGCCCTTGAGAGAACAGCTCTGAGAGAACTTGTGTCTGACCCAAGGTCACCCAGCTGGCTGCATGTGGAGGAGTGGGGAATCAAACCCGGTTCTCCCAGATTAGAGTCCGCGCTCCTCACCACTGCACCAAATTGGCTGAATCCTGTGTTTTACCTCATATGACATTGGCAGCCTTTTCGATGCAAAAGATTTCTGTACCGCGGGGCCAAGCTGTTAGAAGACGGTGTTCTTTCTATGTTTCTTTTCTGTTTTGGAAACAGCACAAGACCCCCTGAAACATTCTCTACAGTCCGGATGCTGTAAAACTGAGTCGCCTCAGAAGCAGCCGTTGATCCTGAAAATCATAGCGATGCCTTCTGAAGAAATACAGACACACAGTGTGAAAAGTGTTAGAAAGTATTTTGAAAAGGGTATCTTCCGTAGTAAGATAATTTTCAAGGGATCATAGTGTTAAGTCTGTCGCGGTAGAAATATACCGGATTCTTGTGTCACCTTGAAGACGAAAGAGGTGTAGTGATTCAGGTGGGTCGCCGGGATGACCTGAAGCGATAGATCAAAGTTGGAGTTGAGACAGTGTGTGACTGCAATAAAGAAGGCCAACGCTATGCTGGGGATTATTAGGAAGGGTATTGAAAACAGATCAGCCAATATCATAATGCCCCTATATAAATCAATGGTGAGACCTCATTTGGAATACTGTGTGCAGTTCTGGTCACCACACCTTAAAAAGGATATTATAGCTTTGGAAAAAGTGCAAAAAAGGGCAACTTGAATGATAAAAGGGTTGGAACACTTTCCCTATGAGGAAAGGTTAAGGCGCTTAGGGCTCTTTAGCTTGGAGAAACGACGACTGAGGGGTGACATGATCAAGGTTTATAAGATTATGCCTGGGAAAGAGCATGTAGAGAAAGAGGTACTTTTCTCCCTCTCTCACAATACAAGAACTCCTTGTGGGCACTCCATGAAACTGCTGAGCGGTCGGGTTACAACGGATAAAAGGAAGTCCTTCTTCACCCAAAGAGTAATTAACACTTGGAATCCACTGCCACAGGAAGTGGTGGGTGCTACAAGCATGGACGGCTTCAAAAGGGAATTAGATAAGCTTATGGTGCAGAGGTCCATCAGTGGCTATTAGCCACAAGGTATAGATAGGGACTCTGGGGCAAGTGATGCTCTAGGGAGCGGTGGCGCAGGCGGTAAAACGCCTGCTTTAACAACACTCGAGCAGCCGCTATAGCTGTTCGAGACCCACCGCGGTCGGGGTGAGCTCCTGACCCTAGTCCCAGTTCCCGCCCACCCAGCGGCTCGAAAGCAAAAGTAATTATAATGCGAGTAGACAAATGGGTAACTACCCTTAGAAGGGTAGGGGGCACCCTCCTCTAGTGAGGTGTGTGGAGGCGGCGATGGTGACGGCAATGGCAGCAGCAGAACACCGGCTGAAGCGGAGTACCGGTGGTGAAGGCGGCGTGGCGAGGCGACGCGGCAGCAGCAGGCAGCAGCAGCTGGCCAGAGGAGTGATCCCTGGTGGCCAGTAGCAGGAACATCGGGTGGCCGTCGTCGGAGGCGCGCGATGACGTCATCTGAGGGTGCAGCGGAGCCTGAGGGACGCAGCCGAGGCCAGAGGCGTGTGCCGGCCCCCCTGAGCGCCAGAAGAAACACCTAGCCGATGGACTGCCGGGAATATAGCCGAACCGAGCCGAAGAAACATCAGCCTCCACCTGGGTGCCAGTAGGCAGCCCCCCCCCCCCCGCCACTTGGGCAGATAGGGGCTCTGGGGCAAGTGATGCTCTGTCTTCTTGGTGCTTGGGGGGGGGTCAAAAGTGGGAGGGCTTCTAGTGCCCTGGCCCCACTGCTGGATTTCCTGATGTCACCTGGTGTTTTTGGCCACTGTGTGACTCAGAGTGTTGGACTGGATGGGCCTTTGGCCTGATCCAACATTGGCGTCTCTTATGTTCTTATGTCTGCGGCTAGTGATGCTCTGTCTTCTTGGTGCTTGGGGGGGGTCTACAGTGGGAGGGCTTCTAATGTCCTGGCCCCACTGGTGGACCTCCTGATGGCACCTGGTATTTCTGGCCACTGTGTGACACAGAGTGCTGGGCTGGATGGGCCTTTGGCCTGATCCAACATTGGCGTCTCTTATGAGCTTATGTCTGCGGCTAGTGATGCTCTGTCTTCTTGGTGCTTGGGGGGGGTCTACAGTGGGAGGGCTTCTAATGTCCTGGCCCCACTGGTGGACCTCCTGATGGCACCTGGTATTTCTGGCCACTGTGTGACACAGAGTGCTGGGCTGGATGGGCCTTTGGCCTGATCCAACATTGGCGTCTCTTATGAGCTTATGAGTCCAGTGGCACCTTTAAGACCAACAAAAGTCTAATTCTGGGAGCCCAGACCGGATAGCCCGGGCGAGCCCGGTCTCCTCAGATCTCGGAAGCTAAGCGGGGCCGACCCTGGCAAGCATTTGGATGGGAGACCTCCAAGGAATACCGGGGCCGGGAGGCAGAAGCAGGCTATCAAGCCACTTCTCTGAACATCATGCCCCAGTAGGAGTCGCCAGAGGTCGCCATGACTTCCAGGTACAGGGGGGACACACACACACGCAAAAATACCCAAAAAGCTTAATTCCGGGTATGAGCTTTTGTGTGTAGGCATACATCAGATGCACTGAAACAGACTCCTTCGAGCCTTACATATAGGCAGGGGGTTTAGTTGCCAGGAAGGGCTAGTTAGAGTCAAGATGTATAAGTAACTGGGCAATACGTATAGCTGAGATTGGATTAAAGCTGCGGTGGCTCAAGTGGTTAAGACGCTGAACTGCAGGCTGTGGAAGGTCGGTAGTTCAGCAGTTCGAGACCTGAGTGTGCCACATGACGGAGTGAGCTCCTGTCTCTAGTTCCAGCTCCTGCCAACCTAGCAGTTCGAAAGCAAGAAATTGCAAGTAGATAAATAGGTACCACTTCGGTGGGAAGGTAACAGCATTCCGTGCACCTTGGTGTTTAGTCATGCCGGCCACATGACCACGGAAACGTCTTCGGACAGCGCTGGCTCTTCGGCTTTGAAACGGAGATGAGCACCGCAACCCTAGAGTCGGATTCGACTGGCTTTCGAGCAAGGGAACCTTTACCTTTTTAACACCTGTGAATAGCAGCAAGTTAGCATACAAACAGAAGAGTTAACAAACGGATGTGAGAACTAAGTTAGAGTCTAGTCAGGCACCTTTAAGACCAACGAAGTTTTATTTTGGGTATAAGCTTCTGTGTGCATGCACACTTCTCCACATACACTGGAACAGACTTTCTCAAGCCTTACATGTAGGTGGTGGTGGGGGATTAGTTGCCAGCAGGGGTCATTTCCTGCAGGAGCACACAGGAGCGGAGCTCCAGCAGTAAAGAGCCCAGGGGGCGGGCACATGCAACAAGCCCCGCCCCCTGCTCCCAGCAGCCCTCAGTCAGAGCAAGGAGCAGCCAGGTAAGTTGCAGGGCCCCCCCCCCCGGTCCCCTGGTCCAACACAGTCCAGTGGCACCGTTAAGAACAAGTTTTATTCAGGTACAAGCTCTCCCTCCTCTGTGAGGACAGATCTGCACGTGTTCCCCCCAATAGCTAGCAATCCAAAAGAGTCTAGTGGAGCCTTCTGACACACTTCCGGTGATGTCAGGGGGTGTGGCCTATGCAAATAAGTTATGCTAATGAGCTCCTGCACCTCTTTTTCTACGAAATGACCCCTGGTGGCCAGGAAGGCCTAGTTAGAGTCGAGATGCACAAGTAACAGTGATTATGACTCAAATTGGATTAACATGGTTGGTACAGCCTGTGGATAGCAGCAGGGTTGAATTTCCCTCGATAGAAATAAAAATGCCTCCATGTAGGAAGGGGAGGGAGCCGGGGTAGCTGCGTCCGCAACGCGGGAGTTTTTACGTGCAGGAGTCTTTCCAGTTCAGAGAATCTTCTGTCTCGTAAGTCTCCGCTTGGTGGCCAAAGTGCCACAGACCTGAGACAGCTCCGATGACCCCGTCCACTGTTTGTCCAAAGAAGCCCAGCCAACAACACGGGGAAAGTGGTGGAGAGGATTCCTCAAGAGGAACGGGTTGGCCCCTGTGTGAGGCAGGATGCTGGACTAGATGGACCCTCACTGGTCTGACCCAGCAGGGCTCTTCTGAGGTTCTTATGTTCTGATTAGATGGACCACTGGTCTTACGTTCTTACTAGATGGACCACTGGTCTTACGTTCACCCTGTCACCCAGGAGCAGCATTTTGATATAGTACTTTGGGCTGCAGAGTTTGGGTGGGCAGTCCACTGTTAGGCATTGGGATTGAATCATTCCTGGTTGAATCACCCCAGAGACTGGCTGAGCTTGGAGCACAAGAACAATAGCCCACCAGGATTCCGGAAGGAGCCAATCTAGTAGAAATGTTATGTAAATAGCCTATCACTGGGAGTGGGGTGTGTTTGGGTGTGGCAATTGCATGCTATTTAACACAGCTGAGGCTCTGGGGTCTTCTCTTGCTCTTGCTGAAATCACAAATAAAGTTGAGCTGATCACTAGACTCGAGCCCTGCTCATCCATGGAACCCACCATTTGACATCCACTGACCGAAGGGCGCTTAGGGCTCTTTAGCTTGGAGAAAGGACAACTGAGGGGTGACATGATTGAGGTTTACAAGATTATGCATGGGAAAGAGCAGGTAGAGAAAGGGGTACTTTTCTCCCTTTCTCACAATACAAGAACCCGTGGGCACTCCATGAAATTGCTGAGCGGTCGGGTTAGAACGGCTGATCCGGCCCCCGGGCCACATGTTTGACACCCTTGCTCTAGGAATTCCCCTGGTCCCTATGATTTTTGCCATAGAGACCGAGAGATTCCTAGAGTGTTCTGCTGTCACTTCTGGGTACAGCTGGAAGTGATGCTATGTATTTTTTGCTCCCACTTGGGCAAAAAAGCCAGCTGGCCACCTCTGCAGGGTTGTCACCTAGTGCCCCGTGCTGTCCCTCCCCCCCCCACTGCTCAGCCACGCAGCAGGAGGACAATGGGGGTGGACCTGGAGGTGGGCTGAAGGTGCCCTCCTGACCCAAGGGCGAGTGATGTCCCTGCCCCGCGGTCCGGTCTCCAGCTTTATGAAGAGGCTATGGTTCAAGCCATAGAGTTCTGGCTGAATGCTAGAGTGTCTCTGGCAACGTGGTGCCCTCCCCTTCCTCCAGAATTTCTTAAAATGTCCCAAACTGTCCCAGGGTGAGTAGAAGGAAGGAAGAAGTAGATCACTGGTCCCGATATCTTTTTCCGGTTCCTGCCAAATGTATTCAGAAAGTGGGCAGGGCCAGGTGGAGCTTTTGCCCAAGAAGGGTTCCGATTGGCCCCTGGAGATCTGAATGGCTGTCCACCACAGCACAAGGCTCTTTGCCATGGCAGCCATTTTGTGGCTGGCTCTGCCTCCAGCAGCAGCCATTTTGTGGCAGCCATTTTGCGGTTGCGCCCACCACACTGTGTCAAAATTCCAAAGGTGTCCACAGGCTCAAATAGGTTTGGGGACCCCAAAGTAGATTTTGCTTCAAGGATAATCCCACAGATGACCTTCCTCATACCGTACCTTGGCCTCCGTCAAGTCGAGTGTTGTCAGAGTTCATTGTCTCAGCAGACTGACCTGCTTGTTCACAATCTGGAGTTGTGACGTCCTCCTGAACTTCTTTCAAAGTCTCCATTGGAAGCGCGTGCTATGGAATTTGTGTGCCCAGTGTGCAAACACATGCCAGGTTTGGGGGCTCAGATGCTGGGCAAAAGGGGCTGATCCCTACGCCAGAAGTCCCGGAGACCCATCTGTTCATGTTTTGTGGGACCACAATGACGCCAGTTGCCCCAAATGACGGAAAACCCTCCGCTGGGAAGAGGGGCTGGCCTGCGATTAACTCTCAACAAGCGCAATCCAGCAGAGAGCAGCTTGTGAACTCAAGGTATCCTTTGTTATCGCCGCTAGATAATGTGAGTCTGAAAAGAATACATCTCCCCCCCCCCCGCACCCCAGTTCAAAAGCAGGAGAAGCCCCCTCCCCTCCTGTTTTCCTAACCCTGCGCTGATCAATAGCCGATCCCTCGCCACAAAGCCCGGCGCTCTTTTATTCTCAAATTAGGGCAGCTGTTGCGGCAACAGCACAGTTCATTGGAAACCTTTTAGCCTCGGACAGACTTAATCCGGCTGGAAAACGCCGGTGCTGCTGAATTTCTCTCACACTCATTAAGAGGAGAGGCCCTGAGACCTTGCCGGCCTGCTCCCAGCGCCTCTTTTGCGCTCGGGCTCAGTTCTCGCCCAGGTCAGAGGAAGGGGAAAACATTCACGGAACACTTTACACCGCAGCAGGGTTGAATTCCCCTCGATAGAAATAAAAATGCCTCCATGTAGAAAGGTAGCACATCTGAAGGGGAGGGATTCAGGGTAGCTGCTTCCGCAACGCGGGAGTTTTTACGTGCAGGAGTCTTTCCAGTTCATAGAATCTTCTGTCTCATAAGTCTCCGCTTGATGGCCAAAGTGCCGCAGACCTGAGACGGCTCTGATGACCCCGTCCACTGTTTGTCCAAAGAAGCCCAGCCAGCAACACGGGGAAATTGGTGGAGAGGATTCCTCAAGAGGAACTGGTTGGCCCCTGTGTGAGGCAGGATGCTGGACTAGATGGACCCTCACTGGTCTGATCCAGCAGGGCTCTTCTGATGTTCTTATGTTCTGATTAGATGGACCACTGGTCTTATGTTCTTACTAGATGGACCACTGGTCTTTCGTTTTTACAAGATGGACCGGTCATCTGATCCAGGTGGGCTATTACATTCAACTAGATGGACTAATGATCTGATCAGGAGGGCCCTTTTTATCTTCTTACTAGATGGACCACTGGTCTGATCTAGTTGGACTCTTCTTTCGTTCTTACTAGATGGACCACTGGTCTTACATTTTTACTAGATGGACCGGTCATCTGACCCAGGTGGGCTCTTACATTCTAACTAGATGGACTACTGGTCTGATCAGGAGGGCTCTTGTTATGTTCTTACTAGATGGACCACTGGTCTGATCTAGGTGGGATCTTCTTTCACTCTTACTAGATGGACCACTGGTCTTACGTTCTGACTAGATGGACCACTGGTCTGATCCAGGTGGGCTCTTCTTATGTCCTGGCTAGATGGACCACTGGTCTGATAATGCCATAAAGTCCTCCCTCCAAAGAGCCATGTCCTCCAGGGGATTCGATCTCTGAAGCATGGAGGTCACTTGTAATTCTGGGAGGCCCCTGTTCCGGTGTTGTAGAGGCACATTCGACAAGCCTAGAGATTTCCAACAGAAAAATGCAGTGATAAGAGGAAAGTTTGGAGGAGAGAAGAACTCAGGAAGGCACTCGAGGTCCCTGCTGGGGTGGAAGACAGGCCAGAAATGGATGAAGAAAAATAAATTGAGGTATCTGTTGGATTTCTCCTCGTCAAGCACTTGCTATGGATCAAAGAGCTCTGCAACGAAAAAACCAAAGATATCAGTCCTGATGTCGATACCTCCCCGGTTGCGCTTTCTACTCCTTCTCCTTTTTGTGAGTCTCGAGGGCTGTTCATGCCCCCTGCTCTCTTTAATTATCTAGATCCCACCCGTGCCTTCTTAGCGGACGGCTTCACACAGGGGGAGGGTGGGCGTTAAGCAAGACAAAGAATGAGCCACTCTGAGAGGAGGACAACGCCTGAGAGGGTACGGAGGGGACTGTGCCCAGCGCAGTGGAAAAGAGGGTGGCGGATCGAAACAAAGCACCAGGCATCGAAAGACCGTAGGAGAAAAACGCCGAAGCGAGAGGGAGGCTGTGAATGCCAGAAAGGAGAACTCTTGACTTCTTAATACTTTTATCAGTATAGAAACTCAAACCCTTATTGCTACGCTTACTGTATTTCAGAGTTTGATGTTATTCCTTTGTATTAGCTTCTGGTTATCACAACATTCATATCTATAATCTCACATGATAATTTGTATGCAATGTTTCTGTTTTATTATTGAAAACTAATAAAAAGATTTAAATTAAAAAGAAATGAGAACTCTCAAGTGGATGGGCGGCAGCATTCCGCATCTGGTCACTTACAAGTTGAACACAAAAGTCAACATTCTGCATTTGTTCTTGGAGCCCCTTTTTTCGTGGGTTGGAGTTCTGGAATGACAGCTGGTTCCCAGAGATCCCTCCCCCTGAGGGAAGTGGCAGCCGCGGAAGGTGGAGCCTATGACATCACTTCCTTGCCGACTTCCTTCCCCTCCACAAACTCTGCACCCCGCCAGGCACCACCCCCAGGGCCAGCCTTAGGGAGGGGTGAGATGGGCGGCCACCCAGGGTGCCAAGCTGCGGGGGGAAGGGGGCGGAGCTCACCTCAGAGGGTGACTGTCCGTTTACCATGCCTAAATGACAAGTAGCAATTAATTTACACAATTTCATAATTTGGCAGAATAGTTGGGATATCTGATAACTCTTAACACTGGGCAACCAGTTTGGTGTAGTGGTTTAGGAGCATGGACTCTAATCTGGGAGAACTGGGGTTGATGCCCCACTCCTCCTCCACATGCAGCTGCTGGCGTGACCCTGGGTCAGTCACAAGTTTTCTCAGAGCTGTTCTCTCAAGGGCAGTTCTCAAGAGAGCTCTCTCAGCCCCACCCACCTTACAGAGTGTAGGGAGGGGGAGGGAAAAGAGATTGTAAGCCGCTTTGAGACTCCTTTGGGTAGTGAAGGGTGGGGTATAAATCCAATCTTCTATTTTCATCTGCATTTTTACTTATGCAATGGATACTCTAAAACAGGGGTGCAGGACTCATTTGTTATGAGGGCTGGATCTGACAAAAATGAAACGTCGTCGGGCCGGGCCACATGTGTCATAAAATGTAATGCCAGGTAACGGAGATATAAACTTTATAAAAGACACAAACACAAAGGGTTTGTTTTTTTTACTTAAAATAAAAACATGCTTCAAACATCAGCACTCTTGCAATATTTTGTCTATTTAACAGTGTCTGATAACTGACACCTCTCGCTCTGAATTACTGCATCAGAATGCCTGTGCTGTTGCAATGTTGAGTATGCTGTTCAGGTGTGTGTATCTGTAAGGTGCAAACCTACGATGACGCAGCAGTAGAACTGGAAGCAGCAGCAGAAAACAGCCAGTTCCACTGCGGGCCTGAGAGAAGCCTGTCGGGGGCCTAATCCGGCCCCCGGGCCTCATGTTTGACACCCCTGCTCTAAAATAAAGAATACTTGCTTTAAAAAAAAAAAAAAAGGAAACAAAGTGTTGAAACTAAACCCTGACCTGGATAGTCCAATCTCGTCAGATCCCGGAAGTTAAGCAGAGGCAACCGTAGCTAGTATTTGGTTGGGAGACCTCCAAGGGATGCCAGAGTCACGACACAGAGGCAGGCTATGGGAAACCACCTCTGAACGTCTCTTGCCTTGAAAACCCCATAAGATCACCACAGGTCAGCTGTCACTTGATGGCACTTTCCCACTATCTACTCCTGTGCCGTAAACGGCTTCTGAAGCGATCTGCCAAAAAGGGGCAGGTAAACATAGTAAAGGGACAGTTCTGTCATCTGCTCAGGGTGAGGTTTTCAAACTTTGGCTTCTGTTCAAAGTCTAGTGCCGTGGTTGAGAAATCAAAATTACATCACTCACATCACTTGCTATCCTATCCATCCGGAATGACATCATTCAAAACCTCAGTCCTTCTTGGTGCAGAGGATAACAACCAGACTAGTGGTCCATCAAGTCCAGCCTCCTGTCTCACACAGCGGCCAACCAGTTCCGTTGGACGGCCAACTGCAAGGCAGAGAGGCTGAGGCCTTCATAACAACATCAGAAGAGCCCTGCTGGATCAGAGCAGTGGTCCATCTTGTCCAGCCTCCTGTCTCACACAGGGGCCAACCAGTTCCTCTGGAGGGCCAACAACAGGGCAGAGAGGCTGAGGCCTTCATAACAACATCAGAAGAGCCCTGCTGGGTCAGACCAGGGAGGGTCCCTCTAGTCCAGCCTCCCATCTCACACGGTGACCAAACAGTTCCTCTGGAGGGACGACAGCAGGGCAGGGAGGCCGAGGCCTTCCCCTACTGAACCTACTGCCCATCATTGGATGCCCTCAAGTTCATCTTGTCAACTCTCTCCACCCCGTGCATAATTTGATAAACCTGTCATGCCCCCCCCCTTCCCAGTCATCTCTTCTCTCAGTGGCAAATTCCCAGGCTCTCCAGCCTTTCCGCCTAGGGAAGGGGCCCCAACCCCCCAGGGCGGTGCCTGTGGGTGCCATGGGTGCCCACGGATGACTTTCCTGGTGCCCACTAAGTGTCTTTAGAAAGTGGACTTTGGCCCACCAAGGCTTCTGATTGGGTAAAGGTAAAGGTTTCCCTTGCTCGAAAGCCAGTCGAGTCAGAACTCTAGGGTTGCGGTGCTCATCTCCGGTTCAAAGCCGAAGAGCCAGCGCTGTCCGAAGACGTTTCCGTGGTCATGTGGCCGGCATGACTAAACACCAAGGCACACGGAACGCTGTTCCCTTCGCACCGAAGTGGTACCTATTGATCTACTTGCAATTTCTTGCTTTCGAACTGCTAGGTTGGCAGGAGCTGGAACTAGAGACGGGAGCTCACTCCGTCACGCGGCACACTTGGGTCTCGAACTGCTGAACTACCGACCTTCCACAGCTTGCAGTTCAGCGTCTTAACCACTTGAGCCACCACAGCTCCTTCTGATTGGGTGCACAGATTCAATTAGCTGTGCAGATTTCCCCCCCCCATGGTTTCAGCCATCATGACAGCAGAAGGGTCTTAACGGTGTGACTGAAGGTCAGCTGGGGCAGCCATTTTGTGCCTGGCTCCGCCTCCTGAGGCAGGCAATTTGTGGTTGTGCCCTCCCCCCCGCGTCAGGATTCCGAACGTGCTCAAAGGCTCAAAAAAGCTTGGGGAGGCCTGCTGTATTCTGCCGTACTCTGCTCAAGTGCCTGACCCCCACTCCACAGCACATTCCCCCCTCCCCTTCACTTTTTTCTCAGAGGAGAGTTTCCCAAACGTGGGTGTCCCTTTTGCTGAGAGAAAAATCTAGTGCCAGGATTTGATACCAAAGGATGGTGTTTGTGTGACGATCACAGTGAACCATCTGAAGGGCCCTGCAGGCTGCAACTTGGATCACAAAGTCTTAGCCTCGTTTTCAGTTTATTGTTTTAGCCAAAGCCATAAAACAGTCAACATGAAATATAATTAACATGTGCAAACAGGACAGACATCCAAAAAAAGTTTCCTCGATCAAAATCCCCATTAAGATGTAAGACATTCACTCGTAGGCTTGTATAATATTTTAAAGCTGTTGGAAGAAATACAAATATTATTATAAAAGCGGCACTATGGTGTAGGGGACCTATTATTCATGGGTGTTTTGCCTCACTTTCACCGTGCACGTCCATCAAGTTTCCTTTTTCATCCTGCATTGATTTGCCTCTCTTCAGCGCTCAGTTCGCTTTCTGGTCGCTGTTTCCCCTGGTTTTCTGAGAGTGCTTTTGTGCTGGTTTTTCCTTTATTTATTTATTTATTTATTTATTATTTTGATGTATAGCCCGCTCTCCCTGCAAGCGGGCTCAGGGCGGCTCACAAATAGGGCACAAGCCGATACATAAAACAGGTTAAAAGCAACATAGACAATCATTTACAATATTACAAGTGCTCTAGATGTTTCAGTCTTCAATAAAAAGATGGCATCTTAAAGATGGTACTCCCAGTTCAGTGGTGTCAGCTCCACACAGTGCTGTCGTTCGCTCCTCACAGGGCCAGTTGGTAATGATGGTAAAGGTAATGATGGTAAAGGTAGTGGTGGCTCCTACTCAAAAGCCTGGCAGAAGAGCTCCGTCTTGCAGGCCCTGCGGAACTTTTTTTTGCTTCCAAGGCGAAGGTCATTCGAAAGCATACAGATTCCCTTGTTGGATTTCCCCCCGCCCGTTTTCCGCCCCTCGAAGGCCACTCCACCACCCACACTGAGGTCATTCCTCCCACTCTGCACCTTCCACCATCCTCCCTCCTTCATTGGTGTGCAGGCTCCATTGCCCCCTCGTCTTTAAATTTTTAAATATTTTTGACAAGTGGCATGAGACTATTGCCAGTCTCAGATGTCAGAATAAAAAATAAAATAAAACTGGGGTGGGGGGAGTTGAGATCAGGGCCCTGTGGAATCTGCTTCATTTCCACAGGGCCTGCAAGACGGAGCTCTTCCGCCAGGCCTTTGGCTGAGGCAGGGGGCGCCCATCTATGGCCTCCCTGAGGCTGCTGTCACCTGTCTGTCTCATGTCTACTGACCACTGATAACTGGCCTTTAACTCATGTTACCATCAGGCCAGAACTTTATAGCCAACTTATCCCCTTCCAAGCTGTACCCATTGTTTTAACTGTTATAATTTTTATTGTGTTTTAATGTTTAATGTTTTAAACTGGAATTGTATTTATTTCAATGATGTTACCTGCCCTGAGCCCACCCACGGGATGGGCGGGATATAAATGCAAGAATAAATAACAAATAATAATAAAAGAAGCTGTGCGAGGTTTATTTCCCTGCTGGTATTGACTTGAAAGGGGATGGAGAGGAAACAAACTGCAGTGTCCCCCAATGCAAAAAAAAAAAAAAAAAAAGGATTTTAATTCTGCATGCAAACAAAATGAAGGGGGGGAGGAATCATCAGCCCGGAATGAAATTGACAAGAGATGAGGGAGGGAGGCTGCGAGGTGAGAGGGCGGGCAGGTGGGCACTGAGAGAAGAAAAACTGTGTATTTTGCTTGTAGCTGCAGAATAAATACACCGAAAAAAGAATGGTGTGTATGGCAGGTAGGGAATCCGAAGTCATGCTTAAAGGCTTGAATGCTCAGATTCTCTGTAGTAAGCTGTGCGCACATAATAGGCCGAGGTTAGCACGTCAGCCTAAGACTGGGGAGTCCTGGGTTCAGATCCCAACCATGACCTTTGGCCAGTTAGGTCTGTCAGCTTTACCTACCTCGCAGGGCTGTTGTGAAGAAGAAGGGAAAACCGCATATGCTGCCCTGGTAATTTCTATGTGTGTTTGGCATGCATGATTAGCATTGCATAGGAGGATTGTGCTTTTAATTCTAGCATAGAGAAAGGTAGTTCAAATCTGTGCGTTTTACTGAGAAGAAAAGCCACCTTTCTTCAATAGGAATGACTCCTAAAGAAGTATCCATAGGTTTATAGCACTGGGCCGATAGATGACTTTAGGCCCAGCACTCGTCTTACTCCTCAATCCAAGATTATTATCTAGTAACTCAAAGTTTGCAAAATTGGATTTCTCTTGGGGAAAAACATAACAAAGCAATCACTCATTAAATCGGATTGAGGCCATATTCTCATTTGCAAACCCCCAGTTTTCCCAGGAAAGCTTGCGAAGCATCAAAGGCCAGCAGAAAGTAATGGTGGGGAACGTGTAGTCTTTCTGTCTGCATTTCTCTTGGGTACTTGGCATTATTTCCTGAACGCAGGGCATGTCTCATAACATTTTGTCTCATTATTACATCCCAATTAAAATTTAAATAGGCTGTTCCCCCCCATATTTTTTTTATGCTGAGAAACAAATGCTCTTCTCAGCTGAAAACGGCACTTTCACTTACGCGTGAGGGCTTCGGACCACAAAGTTCAGCTGCCCAGATGGACATCTAAATCGTATTTATTTTTAGCTTCTTTTCCAGTTCTGCTTATTGTCTTTCTTTTCTGTCCTTGTTGTCCGTTGGGTTCCACTGGAAACACCTTTTCAGCTGCAAGTGCTTGGGTTGCCAGCCTCCAGGTGGGGCCTGCAGATGTTCCAGGATTACAACCCATCTCCAGACGGCAGAGATCAGTTCTCCCGCCGAAAATGGCTCCTGTGGAAGGTGGGCTGTACGTAGAGCTGCCAATTTTAGTGGGGGCAGGGCAGGGTCGCCAGACCCCCTGGTGGAGGTGGGGGTCCGCTGCCACCAGGCCCTGTAGGGTTGCCAAGTCCATCTTCCACCCCCAGTGGGGGACTTTGGGTGCGTTCCTGGAGGGGGCGGGGCATCCCGACGTGATGACGTCACATTGGGGACGTCTGCCAGCCCCCCCCCCGCCCGCGTGCGAGATCTCCGAAAACGGCAGTTCCCTGCACTTAAAGGAGCCGGCGTTTCCCTTTTAAGTGTGGGAGCCAGTGTTTCCTCTTTAAGAGCAGCCGCGTTTCCCTTTTAAGTGCACGAAGCTGGCATTTCCCTGCAAGCCTGATCTCAAGCAGAGATCGGGCTTGGGAGGAAACACGGGTTCCACACACTTAAAGGGAGAGAGAGAAGTGGCTGTGGGTGTTGGGGGTGGGGCTTCCCCCGCTGGCCATCTGGCTGGTGGCGGGTAGAACCCCCCCAAAATGGGGGACCCCTGGCAAACCGGGGGAGGTGGCAACCCTAAGGCCCTGCCCCCTAGGAACCAATCAGCTGGCTACTGGGGGACTTACCAGTAGTAAGAAGAAGGCGTAGGCCATATTGCTGGCATTGCACAGGAAGTGATGTCATCACGCCAGTGACTTCCGGGTGATGCTCTGGTATTGGGGCAAAAAAATTATGGTAGAAGCCCATTTTACCATAGAGTTTTTGCCCAAATACCAGAGTGTTGCCTGGAAGTTGCAGGTGTGATGCCATCACTTCCCATGCAATGCCAACAACATGGCCTAGGCCTTCTTCTTTCTACTGGTAAGCAACACTCCCTCTAAGCTGTGGAGTCTTCTGAGCAAAAATTCTACTTTGTCAGCTACTGTCACTAAAGTCGTGAGTGAGCGATTTGGCTACTGCATAAATCAGTTTGCTCTGAAGCCATCCTTCCTGAGCCAAGACAAAAATGTGTGAGCCGGAGGCTAAAAAAGTGTGAGCTGGCTCACACTAACTCAGCATAGAGGGAACATTGCTGGTAAGTCCCCCCCATCCCCTGCTGGTTGCCAGGAAGGACTTGGCCAACATAGGGCAAGGGATGCCTGTTGCTCAGTGGCAGGGGGCAAAAGATTAAAGAGGAAAACAAGGCCCTCGTCTACTTACAGGAAGTTCTTACCATAGAACTCCTGGCAATTCCTAAAGCTACCTGGGTGTGACAAAGGATAGCTCTAGGAATTGCTGGAAAATCTATGGTAAAAACTTGCTGTAAATAGACGAGGTGTCTTTTTAAAAAATAAATAAATATCCTGGGACGTTGCTGCCCCCAACCCTATCGCTGTTTCCCCTAACTCTATTGCATCATTCTATGCTGAGCATCCTCCCCTCCCCAAACGATGGATGCCAGCCTCCAGGTGGGATCTGGGGACCCCCTAGAATTACTGCTTCTCTGCAGGCTACAGAGATCAGCTCCCCTGGAGAAAATAGATGGTTTGGAGGGGGGACTGTATGGCATTGCACCCCACTGAGCTCCCTCCCCTCCCCAGACTGCAGCCCCAAATCTCCAGGAATCCCCCAACCTCAGGGCTATTTTGGGCAGGAACGCACAGGAAGGGAGTTCCAGCTGGCTCCTAAATTGGCCACGCCCAGCAGGAACTCATTAGCATAATAGGCCACACCCAATAGCAGAAACTCATTAGGATTGGCTACCATTAGGGGTGTGTGGCCTAACATGCAAAGGAGTTCCTGCTCCAAAAAAAGGCCCTGGGTTTTGACAACAAACAAGGTAAACAGAATAAGAAGGGAAAGGTGGGTGTGGCTGGATGACCACACTTCTGGTAACACGGGGGTGTGGCCTAATGTGCTAATGAGCTGTGCTGTCATGGGTGTGGCCTAATATGCTAATGAGTTCCTGCTGTTGGGTGTGGCCTATTACGCTAATGAGTTCCTGCTGGGCTTTTTCTACAAAAAGAGCCATGCCCAACCTGGAGCTGATAACCTTAGTTGGAACCGTATTTTGTTTCCCATCCACTTGGGGTGAAACTTTCAGGGGCTGCCTCTCTTGCCCGAGGGATCCCCCTTCACAAGCCACATGCAGGGGAACCACAAACACAGGCATGCAGGAGAACCTCTCCTGATTTCATCAGCAACTAAATGTGTCGCTTGCCTCTAGAACGGCATCACAACAGTGGTGTGGGCGTCCCCCCCTCCTTTGCCAGGATCCACAATGGTGTTTTTTTGGGAAGGGGTTAGAGGTTCTACAAGGGGCGAGACCCGCGATACTCGCGGAAGGGGGGGAGAGAGCTCCACACCTGTGAGGAAGAGGAGGAAGCAACAGGAGGAGGTAAGTTCCCCCACATCTCGCCGGTTACCCCAGTCTCCTCCACCCCCTCTCCACCCCCCGGCTCGATCTCTTCCCCCCCGCTCCAAAGTGAGGCCTGGCGGCTTGCATCCGCCGGGCCTCGCTGGTCTCCCCCTCCCGTGGCTGGGAAGCGAGGGCCGGCGGTAGCCGCCCAGACCTCGCTGGTCTCCCCCTCCCTCCGAAGCGAGGCCCAAGCGGCTGCAGCTGCCGGGCCTCGCTGGTCTTCCCATTTTTTTACAGGTTTCAGATTTTTGTGCACACCTGGGGACTGCCCCAAGTGTGCACAAACATCTCCCTCCCCCCCCCAGGTGCCCCTGATGTGCGGAAATAAGTATCCGCACGCAGGGGGCGACTTCGGTATTAGATATATAGATTTTTAAACAAATGAAGCACGTAGATGAGAGAAGCAAAACCTCGCGGTCCCCCGACTGCTTTGTGTCAGCTCGATTGATCTCGCCCTTTTCCTCCCAGCCCAGCCGATACTGAAAATGGCTGCTTGAGAACGATTCCCCGATGTCGAGCCTGTGGGCGATTTTGGAATTTTGACAACAAGAACCTTGCGCTCTTTCGCTCGGCACGTTCCAGCCCCGTCCTGGTTAGGGCTGCCAAGTCCCCCCGGGGGGCAGGGAAACCCCCACCCCAGAGGCCCGTTCCCCGCCACCGGCGGATCGGGCCCCGAGGGGAACCCCACCCCAGCATGCGCGTCACCAGGAAGTGACATTATGACGCCGGGCACGCTGGGGGCGAGGCTACGACCATCCGAGGAGGTTCTGATATAAAAAATGCAGCCAGGTGCACCTCAATGTCCCTTCCATGTGGCTTACAAGACTGTGGACATGTAAGCTGACTCAAGCTACTATGATCTCTGCTTTAGAGCCAGTTTACTTGAATGTCTTTTCCTTTGCAAGACACTCAAGCCATTGCTATCAATGGCTACTAGCCACGGGGGCTGAGGGGAACCTCCAAATAGAGAGGCCCTAAACCTCTGTATCTCAGAGCCAGGAGGCAGCATCAGGGGAAGGCCTCAGCCTCTATGTCCTGTTGTTGGCCCTCCAGAGGAACTGGAGGCTGGGCTGGATGGACCACTGGCCTGATCCAGCAGGGCTCTTCTGATGTTCTTCTCAGGGGAAGGCATCAGCCTCTAAGCTCTGTTGTTGGACCTCCAGAGGAACTGGCTGGCCACTGTGTAGGGCTGCCAAATCCCCCCGGGGGGCGGAAAATCCCCTCCCCAGAGGCCCGTTTCCAGATGCCAGGGAATCAGGCCCGGGGGGGGGACCCCGCCCCGGCGTGCGCGTAACAGGGCAGTGACGTCATGACGCCGGGCACGCTGGGGGCGGGGCCATGGCCATACAAGGGAAAACTCTATGGTTTCCCCTTGTATGGTCATGGTGGCCCCGCCCCCAGCGTGCCTGGCGTCATGACGTCATTGCCCCCAGGAGTCCCCTGCTGGCGAGGTAAGTCACAGTTGGCAACCCTACCACTGTGGGAGACAGGAGGCTGGGCTGGATGAACCACTGGCCTGACCCAGCAGGGCTCTTCTGATGTTCTTATAGATACATTCATGGAGGAT
>NW_015163145.1:289986-292766 GCF_001447785.1 Gekko japonicus
CCAGCAGGGCTCTTCTGATGTTCTTATAAAGGCCTAGGGTTCTGCGCCCTGTTGTTGGCCCTCCAGGGGAACTGGCTGGCCCCTGTGTGAGACAGGATGCTGGACTAGAAGGACCTCACTGGTCTGATCCAGCAGGGCTCTTCTGATGTTCTTATAAAGGCCTAGGGTTCTGCGCCCTGTTGTTGGCCCTCCAGGGGAACTGGCTGGCCCCTGTGTGAGACAGGATGCTGGACTAGAAGGACCTCACTGGTCTGATCCAGCAGGGCTCTTCTGATGTTTGTATAAAGGCCTAGGGTTCTGCGCCCTGTTATGGGACCGTCAGAGGAACTGGCTGGCCCCTGTGTGAGACGGATGCTGGACTGGATGGACCTTCCCTGGTCTGATCCAGCAGGGCTCTTCTGATGTTTGTATAAAGGCCTAGGGTTCTGCGCCCTGTTATGGGACCGTCAGAGGAACTGGCTGGCCCCTGTGTGAGACAGGATGCTGGACTAGAAGGACCTCACTGGTCTGATCCAGCAGGGCTCTTCTGAGGCTCTTATGAGTGATGACCTTAGGGATATAGACACATGGAGTGTCTGCCGTGTAATTCTGGGCTGTCCTACTTGGAGTCCCCAGAAGATGCACCAAGGAGCATGTGGTTGACATCTCTGAGTCATCAGGTATATCTGGACTCCTGCTAATCATTTTAATGGTCAGTTGAGCTGGTCACTGCAAAGGTTGCTTGAAAAAGTCCACTGCTGATCTTTAAGTCTGTTTTCTTAGAAGTGTACCTTTTATCAGGAAAGGAGGGAAGGAGTCAGAGGAGGGCATTCTTTGCCAGCAGTGCTGGGGATTGCTTCCCCCCCTCCCGTCTCCGGTTCCAAGGCATATCCAGATCCATGAGCTGAAGGACAAGCACAAAAAGAAGAAGAGGTTGGATTTATACCTTTCCCTTCCCTCGGAGTCTCAGAGCATCTTACAATCTCCTTTCCCTTCCCCTCCCCACAACAGACATGCCCTGTGAGGTAGGTGAGGCTGAGAAAGCCCTTCTGAGAACTGCCCTTGAGAGAACAGCTCTGAGAGAACTCGTGACTGACCCAAGGTCACCCAGCTGGCTGCATGTGGAGAAGGAGTGGGGAGTCAAACCCGGTTCTCCCAGATTAGAGTCCGCACTCGTAACCACCACAACCAAACTGGCTCTTTTTGCCCTTGAGCTCTGAGCCTTGTGGCTTGCAGCCTGTGACTCTGCTCAGTTATTTCCCCTTTTTCCTGTGTTTTCCTTAAATGTGTTTATTTTTACATTTCATTTACATACATAGAAAACGATTGTATAGAAAAGGAAACCAACAACAACGAAGCAACCAAAATATTGTTAGATCAAGAAAATACATGCCTAGTCGAGGGTATAAAATAATCGTAGTGCCTTTGGGTACTTTCTGGAGGCGAATGGGATATGGATATTTCAGTTGGGTTCCCAGTGTGTTGTCCGTGGGGGCCACAGGCCCTGCCAGCATCTTTTGTGGAGCCTGCCAGGTGTTTTCAGGAAGCAGGTGAGGCTTTTGGGCCACTGGAGATTTGGTTGGCTGTGCAGATTTTCAGGTGTTGCTTTGGCAGCAGCTGCCACCACAGAAGAGAAGAGAAGAGATTGAATTCATACCCTGCCCTTCACCCGGAGTCTCAGAGCGGCTTACAAACTCCTTTTCCTTCCGCTCCACAAAACAGACACCCTGTGAGGTAAGTGGGGCTGAGAGAGCTCTTTCGAGGACTGCTCCTGAGAGAACAGCTCTGAGAGAACTTATGACTGACCCAAGGTCACGCCAGCAGCTGCATGTGGAGGAGTGGGGACTCAAACCCGGTTTTCACAGATTAGAGTCCGCACCCTTAACCGCTGCACCAAACTGGCTCTCTTACGAGCCCAAGGCTCTTCACTGGGTGATTGATGGTGAGCTGCAGCAGCCATTTTGTGGCTGGCTCACTAAGGCAGCCATTTTTGGCAGCCATTTTGGGGCCTGCTCACCACGCTGTGTCGGAATTCCAAAGATGCCTGCAGGCTCAGAAAGGTTGGGGACCCCTGGTTTAAAGAAATATATATTCCCTTTAATTTAAAGATCCCCAGAGTCCAAATTAGGAGGGAAGGCAGCCTGGTATAGCCAGATCTCGTCAGGCCGACGAAAGCTAAGCAGAGTCAGTACTTGGAAGGGAGACCACTGAGGAAGACTCTGCAGAGGAAGGCCGTGGCCAACCACCTCTGCTTCCCACTGGCCTTGAAAGCCCCTTGCTGGAGTCGCCATAAGTCAGTTGTGACTTGATGACCCTTTCAACACATACAGAGTCCAGATTTTCTGCTAGGTGCACAGGAAGTATCTCAGATGATCTTTCAAAACCAAAGCTTTTACACCATCTTGCCCGGCTGACGGGGGAACTGCGTTCGTGAGGCTGTACATCAAAACAGGAAAAGTCCCCGCCCCAACCAGATGTTTGTAGTGGTCGTAGGTTTTCTTGTTTTTCTGTTTCTACTGTTAACGGAAAATGAGAAATAAATAAAAAATGAAAAGCCCATTTATATTAATCTTTTTTTCATCTCTCCCCTTTGTTGTTATTTCTTTTGTCTCTGACTTTATGTTCAGCCATAAATTATATGCGCTTAAGTGTTTTATTTTGATGTTTAACACACATGCCAGAGCCGAAGGAAACGCAGGTCTTGAACAGTGCGATGAATAACTCCTCTGCTGGGACATGATTATTGTTCTGTTTTCCAAGCCTTTTTAAAAGCCTTTTTATTATTTCCAACATGTCCTCTT
>NW_015163145.1:292777-296408 GCF_001447785.1 Gekko japonicus
CTTTCCCTTGAAACGCAGAGTTCAGTGTCGTGAGCCACTCTCGCTCTGCTTAAAAATAGATAGCTTCTGCTCTACGGACCTTCAAAACGCTTCTTCTCCCCCCTTAAGCCAAGAGTTTCGACTGCCCCCCCCTTTCATTATCTGAAAAGAGAAACGGCATCTTCAGGAGGAATGTACATCAAAAGGAGCTCTCTAAATGATGCTGAAATACATAGAACAACAAGTAACCACGCCAACTGGGAAGGCAGATAGGCGATTGAGTGGCTGGTGTCTTCATGTTACGCTGAAGGTCAGCTTGCTAAAGATCCAGGGATGGGGGGGGGGAGCGCTACAAATCGGTCTTTCAGAGGAACGCATCCGCTGAAATGTCAGCCTCCTTTCTAACAATGCGGATGTCCCTCTTGTCCCTTATTCATATCTGCCCTCTTATCTCTTTCAGGGATATTAATGGCAGAGTTGCAGCTATCTAAGCCTGTTGATTTCAGGGAACTGACTGGAGTCCTTCTGCATAAGACCCCAGGTTGACTCCTTGTAAAGCTGGGCACTGTTTCCCTGTTGCAATATTGGGGGGGGGGGCAACAATGGTGGTGGGGCTTCTAGTGTCCTGGCCCCACTGGTGGACCTCCTGATGGCACCTGGTACTTTTGGCCACTGTTTGACACAGAGTGTTGGACTGGATGGGCCATTGGCCTGATCCAACATTGGCATCTCTTAGGTTCTTATTGCCTTCTGAGTATATTTATGTTTGAACCGTTCATACTCTCATGCCTAGCCACAGCCTAGAACAAGCGATTCCCGACATGGAAGAAGAGCATCCCTGGGTGTACTCCTCGTAGGGCTGACAGGTCCCCCCCTGGCCACTAGTGAGAAATGGGGGGGGACGTCAGGTTGCCAGATTCAGGTTGGGAAACTCCTGGAGATTTGGGGGTGGAGCCTGGGGAGGACAGGGACCTTAGTAGGGTACGATGTCGCAGAGTCCACCCTCCAGAGGATCCGTTCTCCCAAGGGGAACTGACTTTAAGCAGCGGCTGGACAAACCCTTGTCAGGGATGCTCTAGGCCAGGGCTGTCAAACATGTGACCTGGGGGCTGGATCAGGCCCCCAGAGGCTTTCTCTCAGGCCCGCAGTGGAACTGTCTCTCTTCCAGTTCTGCTGCTGCTGCCTCATTGCAGGTTTGCAGCTTACAGAGACACACCTGAACGGCATACTCAAGACTGCAACGGCACAGACATTCTGATGCAATAATTCAGAGCAAGAGGTGTCCGTTATCAGATACTGTTAAATAGACAAAATATGGCAAGGGTGCTCATGTTTTAAGCATGTTTTTATTTTAAGTTAAAACCCCACCCTTTGTGTTTGTGTCCTTTATAAAGTTTATATCTCCTCTTCCTGGCATTACATGTTATGGCACACAGGGCCCGGCCCAACAAGGTCTCAGTTATGTCAGATCCGGACTTCGTAACAAATGAGTTCGACACCCCTGCTCTAGCTTGATCCTGCATGGAACAGGGGGTTGGACTAGATGGCCAGTGGGACCCCTTCCACCTCTGTGTGCTCCTATGATCTCTGGAGTCTGGAGAGGAGCTGTAATTCCAAGGGACCCTCAGATCCCTCCTGGAGGCTGGCATCCCTCGGGACCCCCCCTGAGGACACACAAAGGTGGGGCCTTCTTCCGGGCTCTTCCAGTGGAGTGGAGGAAAGCCAGGTTTGGCTCTTTGCTTTAGGGGAGATGTCAGTGGGCCCGAGGGAACACAGCGGCAGTCACCAAGTTGGGGGACAAAGGAGGGAACGACCCGCTATTAGGCCCCCTCAAGAACTGGCTGATCCACCCCTCCTCTATGACATTGCTATAGTTTACTAGCCGGCTACACGTGCTTCACTACGGTATTTCAGTTCCATAAACCCAGTTATAATATGGATGATGTGAAATCTGAAATGTGACATTTGTTGTAGGATTTCTAATGAAGCAGATTGTAGTGTAAGAAATGAAGTGAGACATATGTACTTTTCCCCCCTCTCTACCGAAGGACCTCTCTCTAGACCCCATGGGTGGTTCTGCCCTCAGGTGCTAGGATCACCAGGCTGCTTGGTGAGCTCACTCTGGAGCAGGCCACAGAGAACTGCCCACTTAAGAAGCAGTCGTCTGTTAAGTCCACTCCTGCAACCTTCCACGAAAGGGATGCCCTCTCTACTTGTGTTCCTGGATTGTTTTGCTCATATGGAGACTGTGTTGTTCTGAGCACCTCAGGGTGATCTTGCTGGTACTTGGCCTGCGCGGCTCAGTGCCCCGCAGGAGTACTGTGTGCAAATGTCTTTGCCATATTCCTAAGTTGCCTCCTTCTGGTAGCACTGGTGTATCTGGCTCGATGTTTGCCAGGTGCTTTCTTGGGGGCAGGAAGAGGTGAGAGGTGTGAGGGGGAGTTGGTGTGAGGGAGTGGTGATGCGGTGGACATTTCTTCAGGCTCATGAGGGAGGCACGCATCGGAATGGCTCCTAGAAATGTCCTTTACTATCTCCCCATAAACATTCATTAACTCAATTGCCATGCTGGCTTTTTTGAAAAATGTATATTCAGGAGTCTGTTAATGTCTATTCGGGTAGCCACCTGTCAGGTGTAGGAGGCGGGGGGGGGGAAGCATGTTGGAAGCCATCTGGGAGACTGAGCCAGCAGCACTGCTGTACCTCACAGGCGCTTGTTGGCCATTCCTGAGTCCCTCAACTGTCATGAGCTCTCTGCAGTCTCCTGTAACTGTTTTTTTTTTTAACCTCAGAACACTGAGCTCTGCAACTGACCAATCAGAGGGGGGGGTGCAAGGAGGCAGCAGCCTGGCAGCCGCATAGGACGCAATGGGGGGGACCGTATTTTACCCCTTTTTACCCCCCCTAGGTGTCGAATTTCTAAAAATCCCTTCTTGGTGAGCATCTACATCATGGTAGGAGTGCTCTCCCCAGATTCTGTGTTTCTAGGTCCTGGGATTTGGCCTGGGTGTTGATTTTATGGTGAGGGTTTATATATATATATATATATATATATAGATGTAGCTACAAATGCTGCATCAAGTTTAGTACCACAGCCAGAGGAAATTGAGAGCCGGTGTGGCGTGGGTGGGTTAGAGTGCTCGACTAGGGTCTGTGAGACCCAGGTTCAAGTCCCCACTCCACTGTGGAAGCTCGCTGGTTGACCTTGGGCCAGTCACACCCTCTGAGCCTAACTCACTTCACAGGGTTGTGGTGAGGATAAAGTGGAGGGGAGGAGAATGTAGGCCACTCCGGGCCCCTCCTGAAAGTTTCATTGCTGCCCCGCAATTCTGAGACAAAGCCATTCCCAGGACTGCCTCTGGAAGATCCGGGTTCGAGTTACAGCTCGTCTTCCTCCAGCCTGCAATCGTGATGAGCATACTCTGCACCGACTGACCACTCTTCATCGGAGGTGCAGCGTTCAGCTGCCTTGTAGCTTTGAGCTGTCCTAGTGGGGAAGGGGCAGAGGACAGGAGACTCCCGTTGTGATTACAAAACTGGCTCCTCTCCCCTTTGGATATGTTGCTATGTCCTTCTTAGCCTGTGCCAGCCGCCAGACATCCTCTGACAGGGATAGGAGCTCTCTCTCTCTCTCTCTCTTTAATGCTGAAAA
>NW_015163145.1:296451-328212 GCF_001447785.1 Gekko japonicus
TCAAAGCTGTAAAACTGAAAGGGACGCAAGAGCAAAACAAGAAGACTCAGAAATAAGTGGAGCGGGGAAGGACAAGGGGGAGAAATGTGGAGGAATTCCTGCGTCGGCAAGGCCGGTGGCTCCTTGCCGACCCACGCGGCCATTTCCCGTGTCAGTTTCCCACGTGACGTCTGGCTTCATTCGAACTGGTCTTCATAGACACCTGTGCTGATGCAGGTTTTTCAGTCTGACGTGTCTTAGCAGAGAGGCTGTGGCCTCTTTTTTGGGTGCTGAAGGCCCAAGCTTAAAAGTACGGTGATATGAAAGCCACTGCCGGTCAGAGTAGACAAGACTGACACTGATAGACCCGTGTCCTGACTCAGTAACAGGCAGCTCAACGTGTTCCCTTGAATCAAAAGACTCGCTCCACTCGGCTTCTCATGTCTTGAACCCACAGCCCCATGGCCTGCCACGGAACAATTGCACAAACATGAATCAAGAGAAGAAGAAGAAGAGAAGAAGAGATTGGATTTATACCCCGCCCTCCACATGGAGTCTCAGAGCGGCTTACACACTCCTTTCCCTTCCCCTCCCCACAACAGGCACCCTGTGAGGTAGGCGGGGCCGAGAGAGCTCTGGAGCAATGCTCCCTCTAAGCTGTGGAGTCTTGTGAGCAGAAATTCTGCTTTGTGAGCTGCTGGCATTAAAGTTGCGAGCAAGCAATTTGGTGACTGCATCAATTAGTTTGCTCTGGAGCCATCCTTCCTGCGCTAAGACAAAAATGTGTGAGCTGGAGGCTAAAAAACTCTGAGCTAGCTCACACTAACCCAGCTTAGAGGGAACTCTGTGTCTTGAGAGAACTGTCCTTGAGAGAACCGTTCTGACAGAACTATGGCTTGCCCAAGGTCATCCAGCAGCTGCAAGTGGAGGAGTGGGGAATCAAACCCGGTTCTCCCAGATTAGAGTCCGAGCACTTAACCACTATACCAAACTGGCTCAGTATAATCAGTCTTATACTGGGTCAGAACATTGGTCCATCTAGTTTGTTTTGCTGTGGAAGTGATGCTCTAGAATCTCAGGTACAGAAGAGCCTTTCTCAGCACCTGTTACTTAAGATCCTTTTCACATTCAGACGCCTGATACGGAATCAGACCCTCAGCCCATAATTAGCACAAAAATAGGACACAACCTGATTAAAGAGTAGGTAGAGCTTTATTCGGGGCCGCAGTGGCTCAGAGGTTAAGACGCTGAGCTGCAGACTGGAAGGTCGGTAGCTCAGCAGTTCGAGACCCAAGTGCCGTGTGACGGAGTGAGCTCCCGTCTCTGGCCCCAGCTCCTGCCAACCTAGCCGTTCGAAAGCAAGAAATTGTAAGTAGATAAATAGGTACTGCTTCAGTGGGAAGGTAACAGCATTCTGTGCGCCTTGGCGTTTAGTCATACTGGCCACATGACTACAGAGAAGTCTTCGGGCAGCACTGGCTCTTCAGCTTGGAAACGGAGATGAGCACCGCATTCCTAGAGTCGGATTCGACTGGCTTTCGAGCAAGGGAAACCTTTACCTTTACCTAGAGCTTTATTCAGGAACTAACATACTTGATAGTAGAGAGGGGAGGTGGAGATAGGATCCTAGGCACGTAGCTAGTTGAGAGAGAGAGAGAGAGAGAGAGAGAGAGAGAGAGAGAGAGAGAGAGAGAGAACAGACACTAAGTGTGGAACTTGTGAGAAGAAGCAGGATGTCACCCTAAGAGCAGCAATCTGGAGACAGACAAGGAATGACACTTAGCAGGAGAGAAGGTGTTGACCTCATTGTCCCGTCTCAATGCCTTCTTTCTTTCCTCTGCAAGGGTCTTCTTCTCTTCTCTGTACACCAGACATTCCCTGTTCCAACAGCTGGCTCTCCAGGGTCTCAGGTCTTTCTGTCACCTACGACCAGGTCCTTTTAACTGGAGATGCTGAGGATTGGATCTGGGACCTTCTGCAACGCCAAGGAGATGTCCTACCACTGAGCCACGGTCCCTCCGCATCAACCAACTTCCTTTCCGTGGGTGATGCCAAGGACTGAGCCTGTGAGGACATTCAGTGTGCGAAGCCTGTGGTCCGTCAACGGGCTGTGCTCCCCCCTCTGAGCTGGGTGTTGGTAGCTTCATGTAGTCAGAAGAACAGCCTAACACAGGGAGACGGGACTTCTGAATCACAGCGCTGCACGATCCTGGCAGTCACCAGGGCCGGTGGGGAGACTTTTCATGGGGCCTGTGTTGTGTTTCCATGCGTGGTGCCCGCCAACACTTTTCTTGGTGGCCACTAAGTGTTTTTATAAAGGGGTCCAGAGCAATGCTCCCTCTAAGCTGTGGAGTCCCGTGAGCAAAAATTCTACTTTGTGAGCTACTGACATTAAAGTTGTGAGCAAGCAATTTGACTACTGCATAAATTAGTTTCCTCTGGAGCCATCCTTCCTAAGCTATGACAAAAATGTGTGAGCCAGAGGCTAAAAAACTGTGAGCTAGCTCACACTAACTCAGCTTAGAGGGAACACAGGTCCAGGGCCGGGTGGGGCTTTTGCCCAGCACAACTTCTGATTGGCCAATTGGGGATCAGATGAGTATTTCTTACCTAGGTCAACATGTACACTTGTTTGTAAAACTTATTAAACTATGTTAATTTAAGAAGCATCCTGTTAAGTAGAGTGTCTGCCTGAAATGCTGAAGGGCTACCTTCAGAGCTGTGAATAACCTCACTCCCTGATTTATCCGTTCACTTCACCACTTGCGGCAGCCATTTTATGGTTCGTTCCACCTCTTGCGGCAGACATTCTCTTTGCTCCGCCTCTTGTGTCAGCCATTTTATGGTTTGCTCCGCCTCTTGTGCCAGCCATTTTACAGTTCGCTCCTCCTCTCGTGGCAGCCATTTTATGGTTGCCTCTTGCGGTAGCCATTTTACAGTTCACTCCACCTCTTGTAGCAGCCATTTTATGGTTCGTTCCGCCTCTTGTAGCAGCCATTTTATGCACTCCGCCTCTTGTGGCAGCCATTTTATGGTTTGCTCCGCCTCCTGTGTCAGCCATGTTATGATTTGTTCCACCTCTCGTGGCAGCCATTTTATGGTTGCATTCACCACCCTGCGTCAGATTTCCAAAGGTGCCAGCTCAGTCGAAAAGGTTGGGGAACCCTCCTGTAATGTATAAACCAGTAGTTGGAGAGAGCCCATTTGATGTAGCGGTGTAGCAGATTCTAATCTGGCATGTGAGAGCGAGCGACCCTTCGTGTATGTTGTGTGTTTGTCCAACATTTCAAAACCCACGATTTGCCTATTGGGATGCTACGGGGCTTCGGGGTATCTGGCTTCCACCCAAGGGGTGCTTTCAGAAACTCCATTCTTCTTCATGTGGTCACGACTCTCTGCCTGGCAGCCATCTGCCTGACGTGTCCTTTGCACTTTTCAAGGGGGTGAGTAGGAGGGAGTTGATTTGTGTGTGGCAGAGCTGAACGGAATGTGATACAGCCTTGTGGTCGTGGCAGAGAGACGGTTCACTGTTTCGGATCCTGTTCGGCCACGGTGCTGAGGGAGCCAGCAGGGATCTTCAGATACTCCACAGCTGGTAGAGGAGTGTCCGTTGACAGGCAAAACTCTAACAATTCCCACCCTAACTATGTAGAAAATGATAGCATGATTTCAGTTTCCTTAATAAATAATCCAATTTGTGCATTAAGATACTTTGCTGCACTTAGAATATTGCTATCTTAACACCCCCCCCAAAACCCCATGACCCATGAAAAGAATTCAGTTTTCAAATATGGTTGTTCTAACTCTTGGCTTGGATTTAGGTGAAGCCATGGGCTGCAGAGAAACTCCGTTAAGAGCTCTTGACTGAATGGTCATTAACTATAGGGCAGGAAGGGGGAAAGAGGAGACAGAGCTTGTAGAATGGGGAGGGACTTCCGTTCACTGCGAGAGCTGTATTGCCTGACCTGAGACCCCCAAGGGAGCCCAGGGCTCCTATGCAGAGGTTGTTGTTGTTGTTCAGTCGAGTCCGACTCTTCGCGACCCCATGGACCGGATCACGCCATGCAGAGGTAGGCGATGGCAAACCCACCTCTGAATGTCTCTTGCCTTGTTCTGGATGGCCCAGGCTAGCCCGATCTCATTATATCTTGGAAGCTAAGTGTGGGCATCCCTGTTTAGGATTTGGGTGGGAGACCACCCAGGACGTCCAGAGGCAGGCCATGGCAAACCACCTCTGGACGTCTCTTGCCTTGAAAACCGCATGGTCCTGGAGTCGTCATTAGTTGATTGTGGCTCGATGGTACACAATGATGACGACGTTGATGATGTCGTGAGGAAGACCGGTACCGGATCCCATGGAAAGCCAGTGCTAATCAGAGTAGACCGTGCTGACCTTCAAATAGCAAAGGTATAACCTGGTATAAGGCAGAGACAAGGGGTGTTTGTTTAGGGGAGGGGCTATGGCTCAGTGGAAGAACATCTTCCTCCTTAGAGCCAGTCTGGTGTCCTGGGTAAGTGCGCGGACTCTAATCTGGGAGAACCGGGTTTGATTCCCCCACTCCTCTGCTTGCAGCTGCTGGGTGACCTCGGGCTAGTCATAGTTCCGACAAGAGCTGTCCTTGATAGAGAGCAGTTCCTGTCAGAGCTCTCTCAGCCCCACCCCCACCTCCCTCACAGGGTGTCTGTTGTGAGGAGGGGAAGGGAAAAGAGTTTTTAAGCCGCTCTGAGACTCCCTTGGGTAGTGAAGGGCGGGGGGTATAAATCCAATCTCTTCTTCTTCATCATCATCCTTTGAAAAGTACCTGCTGCCGGTAAGTTTTTAAAGTGCTGTGGATAGACTGAGCCCCTCCTGGTAACCCAAAGACCGTCTGTCTCACCACAGAGAGAGATGTTCTTGGGGAACAGAAATGCCCCCAATACAAATAATATGGGCAAGTTTTAATTTTATTATTAATGCATTTATTCTCTGCCACATACGAAAGTCTGCTTTTCAGGCTCTGGGTGTTTGGGTATTATGCGACGCAGTGTCTTGGGTCATCACCAGCCATTTTGTTTCCTCTTGCAGAACACTTTCCCCTGCAAGACACACTGGAGCTTGACTTGGGGTAGGGATATAACCCCCCCTCCCACCCCAATTTAGTGTGAATCAAGGTTTTCCAGAGCAGGGCAGCAGTGGGAAACACCATCGCCGAAGGTAGCACGTTGCTCACACGAAAGCAGAGGTTAGATAGATTATTATTTTAACCTAGAAAGTCGAAGCCGTAAAAGGATCTGACAATTTTATGGGCGTTTCTTCTTCTCCATATAAATCTCTTTCTCTTCTTGGCAGGAAGCGAGAAAGCCATTCCTGCCAGCTGCCGAAGCACAACTTTCCTCTGGACTTCTATTTTTTCACCCCGGTTTGCCGGCGGAACCGGAGAAAAGTCTTGGCTCACAGATCCAAATATATTCTCCCCCAAGCAGTGTTCCCTCTAAGCTGAGTTAGTGTGAGCTAGCTCATGGTTTTTTAGCATCTGGTTTACACATTTTTCCCTTCGCTCCGAAAGGAGGGCTCCAGAGCAAACTGATTTATGCAGTAGCCAAATGCCTCGCTCACAACTTTCATGCCAGGAGCTCGCAAAGTAGAATTTTTGCTCACAAGACTCCACAGCTTAGAGGGAGCATTGCCCCCAAGTTGACTTTGCAATGGTTTCCCCACCATGCCCTCCTTCTCTGAAGCATTTGGGGCGACAAACAATTAATATGAGAAGCGCAGGCGTCAAACAAAAGGCCCGGGGCTGCTGGGAACCAGCAAAGGCTGCCGTAATATGATTAGAGTAATGACCGACACGTCGGAGTCTGCTTGCTTTTGTGCGCTCTAATTAACTTCTTGGAAGGCCACAGTGGCTTCCTCTGTGCTCATCGGACAGCTCTGTCCGTGTGGCCCCCCCATCTCTCCCTCTCTCCCTCCCCCAACAGAGGCCGCATCCTTCCAAGCGCACTGCTCAGTGAATTCATTGCCGGGAACAAAGGTGCGGCTGGCAGAATCCAGATTGATATCCTTTGTTGTCAGAAATCCAATACCATCGAGCCATCCAATTACTTCAGCTTCTTCTTTTTTAAAAAAAAAATCAGTCTCCGCACAGCTCAGGATGGATGGAGGTACGCTCTTAAAAAGCAGGATAATTCGGTCTCGCAAGTATGTAGTGGAACAGATTAGGGTGTTTGCGTTTTTTCTCTCCTGTAGGCGGGTATATCTACTGTCCACGTATCGGGATCTAGGAATCAAACCCGGAGCGCAAGGCAGGAGTCCTCGTTGCGAAGCCTGATCAAAGGGGGTCTGGAAAGCTACAGGGCCGCTGGAGGGATTCGCTCGGGAGGAAGAGAAGGCCGAGTCGGCCGGCCGGCCATCCATTTATGGCCTATCTTGGCAGGATCTTGACTGGAGTCAGAAACGGAAATTGCTTCTGGGTATTCTGGCCGTGGGTCAGCTCTCTCAATTTTCTGTTTCAAACGGTCGCCTCGCTGTGTTACAGGACAGATATGCTTCTGCTGCAACTTCTCCAGAACGCCACAGATCAGCACAAGAGCCAGGCAATTGCAAAGAGACGGGGGAAGGGGAGTCGTGCAGAGTGCTAGACCGGGGGTGGGGGTGGGGGGGGTGAGAAATGGGAAATGCAAGTACTGGTGCAGAATACATAAGGAGCCAACTGCATTGCTGGGCTTGAACTCTGCGCTTTTCTGGGGGGTGACGGAATGGGGTGCCATGCTGGAGGGAGAGAATCCTCCCTGACTATGGTACCGCCACCTCCCTGCCCGCCAGTCCCATGCTGGTGTCTCACCAGAGGTCAGTTCCCCCGGGTGAGGTACGGGGGGCGAGGCACATGATGAAGCCCCTCCCCCTGCTTCCGGCCGCCCCGCTTCCGGCCCTCATTCAGCCAGGAGGAGGCAGGAGAAGAGGGAGGGTAAGTTGCTTCCTCCCTGCCTCTCCCCACCCCTGCCTGCCTGAGGCCAGGGGGGGCCTTTGCAGGGCTTCCTTGCACTCCTGCCGGCCTTGCAGGTCCACCGCCGGGCCCCTGATGTCAGGGGGTGTGGCATATGCTAATGAGTTATGCTAATGAGTTCCCCTAGGTCTTTTTCTACAAAATGACCCCTGTTTCTCACCGAGTACTTGGGGGGGGGCACAATCGAGAGAGGCCAACCCCTCCCTCCTCGCGTGGCCGAGTCTCAGTGATTCATGCCAGGTCGGCCCTCTTGCCCAGGATTATGGCTGCTGTTTCTCCTGTGGCTGAGCTGTCCCTGAGCAGCAGGGCTTGGTAGCTTGGCGGGTTGTTGATCTTCCCTCTGGCCGGGAGAAGCGTCGGGGGGAGCAACAGAACACATCTCTCTGCCGTCCCTTTCCCTCACTTGCCCTGCTCTTCTCCCAGCACCACACCTCCCCCTACCCCACCATAGTGACGACGGGAAATGACTACTGCGTCACCTGGAAGTGACATCACTTCCTCTCCGAACTCCACCCTCCCCAGCCACTGCCCCAACAGAGCCCTATATGGCCGGGGTCCAACATTCCTACAGGACCGCCTTTCCCCGTATATACCCCAAAGAACACTACGGTCTGGGTCTCAAAATCGGTGGACCCCGCCTGGCCCGAGGGAGGCCAGGCTAGCTGCTACTAGGGCCGGGGCCTTTTCGGTGGTGGCCCCTACCTGGTGGAACGAGCTCCCGGAGGAGATCAGGGCCCTGTGGGGCCTCTCACAGTTCCGCAGGGCTTGCAAGACGGAGCTCTTCCGCCAGGCATACAATTAGGGGTCGCCGCCGCCCTCGTTCGCTGCCTGGTGCACGGCCCGTAATGTCGACATCGAGCAGCTGCCTCAAGAACAGGCAGAATAACATCCAAACACTTTACGTGGAATAACGTCGAAGCACTTTAATTTGGAAGCATCTCATTTCGTTTGATTTTTTAACTGCCGTCAGTACTCTGTAATTTTGTAATGTATTAATCTAAATGTTGTGTTTTAATTCTGCATTATTTATGCTTTTATTCTGCATTGTTCTGTTTGCTGTTGGAAGCCGCCCTGAGCCTGCTTTGCGGGGAGGGCGGGGCATAAATTTGACTATAAATATATATATGAATGAATAAATCTCGTGGTGCTGCCACCTCTTCACTCTTCCCCCCCTTCCCGTCACTGCTTCTTCCTTCTCCCCGCCCTTCCATGACCATCTCCTCCCAAGCTTTGGACACCATTTTCTTCCCCTACCCTTAATCTTCTCATGACTTTAAAAAAAAAGAAACCGAGGCCCAGGTGTGTGGGGTTGTGAGGCTGCCTGGACCAAGGCTGACGCATGGACCCATAGTGGGAGAGACAATCCTTCAGCCATGTGGGCCCTGGTTTGTGGAGGACTTTCGAGGTAAGCACCAGGCCTGTAGCCAGGGTTCTGTGGATTGTGGGGCAAATTGTTTCCTGGTGGGGCGGAAGTTCTCAGTGCAGAAACAAAAGCCATTGAGCCAACAGAAAGCTGTGACCAGGATTGGAGATCTATCCTGGTTTAGCAAGCTGTGAACCACTTTAGATGACAGTTCTCAGCTGCTGCAAGTTAATGACTTCAGCCAACCGAAGCAACAATTCTGATAACAAGCTGGCAGGTGGGGGTGATGAATTCTATAGTCAAGAAAGCTCACACTAAGGCAGAAAAACTTTCTTCAAGGAGACCAGTTTCTTAACACAGAGTTAGAAGGGATCCGAGAGAAGAGGAGGAGGAGGAGGAGGAGATTGGATTTATACTCCACCCTTCGCTTGGAGTCTCAGAGCAGCTGAAAAACTCCTTTCCCTTCCCCTCCCCACAATGGACACCCTGTGAGGCAGGTGGGGCTGAGAGAGCTCTGACGGAAACTGCTCTTTCAAGGACAGCTCTTGTCAGAACTATGGCTCACCCAAGGTCATCCAGCAGCTGCAAGTGGAGGAGTGGGGAATCAAACCCGGCTCTCCCAGATTAGAGTCTGCGCACTACACCACAACATCAAAGACAAAGGCTGATTTCCCACAAGCTGCTGCTCCACACACATTCCTCCCTTTGCCCCGAGAGTACGTGTCAATTTCGCACCATGTGCTGTGCGGCCGCATTTTGCTCCGCAGCTTCGCCCGATTCCCCCCGCGTCTAGTCAATCCTCAAAAAACAGGGTTGAATAGATGCGGGGGAAATCGGGAAAAGCTGCGAAGCAAAATGTGGCCACGCAGCACATGGTGTGAAATTTGACACGTACCGGAGTGCTCATCTGCTTCAGGAAGGAAGCTATAGCTGTCATGGCAGACATCCAGCAGATGTTTTACTCCTTCCTCGTCAGAGAAGACCACCGCAACTACTTGCGATTCCTATGGTTCAGCGATGAACAACATAACCAGCAGGTCACTGAATATCGCATGAGGGTGCACGTTTTTGGAAATGGCCCATCTCCCGCGATTGCCAACTATGGGTTGCACCAAACCGCTCGTATAGGAGAAGAGAGGTGTGGCCTGGACGCTAGAAGGTTTGTGGAACGAGACTTCTATGTCGATGATGGACTGAAGTCTGTACCCACTCCAGAGGAAGCTGTAGACTTGCTAAAAAGGACGCAGAAGATGTTGGCCACAGCAAACCTTAAGTTGCATAAAATTGCATCCAACAGTATGCAAGTGTTGGGGCGGAGCAGCAGCTTGTGGGAAATCAGCCCATATAAACTAGGAGAAATTCCTAGGCCATCAGTATGGAGGTCATTTGTCTTCCACTTCTCAGTTTTGTGAAGGTGGGCGTTTGGGGATGGGGCGGGGAATCCCCCACAAGGCTCGGGCGATTTGGAAGCTGAGGCCATGGTGGGGAAGAAGAGGAGGAAGCAGCAGTGTCACCAGGTGGGAGACAGTAAGGAGGAGCTGGAGTTCAGCCGGGGTTGCCAGCCCCCCACTGGGGGCGTGGATCCACTGCCCCTGGCCCCTGACCCCTGTGGCCAATCAGATGGCCTGTGCCACAGTGGTGGGAGACTGTGACCGATTTCACACAAGAGCTGCTCCGCGGTCGTGCCTCCCTTTCCCCTGCTTCTATTGGTCAATTTCCCACTCAAAGCCGCGCGGCTGCATTTTGACCCACGGCTTCACCGATTTTCCCCGCGGTTTCGTGATCCTCAAAAAACAGGATCATGAAACCGCGGGGGAAATCGGGCAAAGCCATGGATCAAAATGCAGCCGCGCGGCTTCAAGTGGGAAATTGACCAATAGAAGCAGGGGAAAGGGAGGCACGACCGCGGAGCAGCTCTTGTGTGAAATCGGTCACAGTCTCCCACCAACTTTGGTCACCAGCAACACAGGGCAGTCTGGTATTTGGGTTAAAAAGGTTCCGCAGGGCCTGCAAGACGGAGCTCTTCCGCCAGACTTTCGAGTAGGAGCCGCCGCCCCTACTATACCACCGCCCTGAGGTCCCGATGAAACATCTATTATGGAACAATCCTTCTGCCGTCTCCTTGGGACTTTGGACAGATGATCCGCCATCTTTTGAGTATGAATGGCACTGAGCACTTTGTTTATTTTAAGATCTAATTTAAGATTTTAATATGTAGTATGTTTTAAATTGTTATGTATATGATTGTTTTACCATGGCAAGTGTTCTTGCCTCTGTAAGCCGCCCTGAGCCCACGGGGGAGGGCGGGGTATAAGTACGAAAAATAAATAAATAAATAAATACTACAGAGTTTTTGCCCAGATACCAGAACCGAGACTGACCCCCCATAACTGGTAAGTCCCCCCGCCCCCATGTGGTACTTGGTGACCCTCAGTTCAGCAAGAGGAGAAGAAATGGAAAACAGCAAGGAAGGATAGGTTCCCCGCGGGTGCCCGCGCACACACACACACACACACAAAAGTTCCTTTCGGGTCCTCCATTTCTAATGAATGTAATTCTTATGTCAATATATCAATACTTTTGAGTGGTGTACTACATCTGCAGGAGTGAATTTATTCAGAGCACTGTTCTTTGCAGCAAACACTGCGTTGCTGCTTTCTCTCCTGTTTCAGCGATGCAGCTGAAAAGGCAATTTCAGACCTGAATAAAAATAAATGTTTAACTCGGGAATAGGCTTCAGTTAATCATCGCTTAGCCCCAGCCGGCAAGCAGAGTCTTCTCTCACACCGCTGAGCTTGAACCGAGTAGAAACTTTAAGTAGGAGGGAAGAGAAAATCAAAAGTTTGTCCTCTCCCGCAGTGTTGCGCGTGCCTGGGAGCGGAGCAGGAACAGGATCCTTCCATGCTCAGAACTGAGGAGTGTGACACCGAAATCCTTCCCATCCGAATGCGGGAAAGTAACCCGGATGATAATCAACGGGTGCCGGGGTTCCCATATGCTGAAAAGCAGAAAAGAGGACATACTTCCCGATTGACTACTTCAGACAACTGATCACTATGACAAATCTCATTTTAAATACCCCTCCTGTCACCACATTGTGGGACTCTCTGATAGTTAGTTTATTCTGGTTTTAATTGGAAATGTTTTTTTTTTTTAAACTATTATCATAAGCCAACTTGAACCTGAAGGACAGGTGGGGTATAAATGTTTCAATAAATAAATAAATATGTCTTTTGTTTTGCCATAGAGTTTTGGGGACTTCATAGAGCATCCAGTGATGTGATGACATCACTTCTGGTTACATACATACATACATACATACATACATACATACATACATACATACATATTAGATTTCTATACCACTCCTTTCCGTAGACTCGGAGCGGTTTACATGGTTCATACAATTGACTAACCTAGGGGCACATAGACAGGGGGGTGAATTCCTTACCCGGGCACCCCCTTTTTAAGGCAGGATCTTCTTCTTAGCTTTTTTTCCACGGCGGATTCTTGTTGGTATTGGCAATGTTACCGGCGCAGGTCTTCAGGCTCAGGCGCAGGTCTTTTCCATTCTTTCCAGCAGCGACACCTCCTGGTTACAGCAGCGTACGACCTTGCCGCGCCTCGGCACTCCTCCAGTCAGCCGTCCTTCGCCTCCCACGTCGCCGCCGTGCTGTCCTTCGGGACCGCTCACTCCTGCTTGCTGCCTCACCGCTGCCACCACCATCTTTTCCTCACAGCTTGCTCATCAGCCTGCCGTCGTCACTGCCACCGCCGCCATGGAACTTTGGCCAGGACGGCACAGTATGGTGCTCTGGTGCGTGTTCCCTTCCTCTAATCTCCCATTGCCAGCCAAAAGCTGTCGACCCTTAATGTGTTTCAGGAAGATCAATTGACTCTGTCCCTTTATGACTCTATCCCTTGTGACACGTATGGGCAGCAATGCTTCCTGTAAGCTGTGGAGTCTTGTGAGCAAAAAATCTACTTTGTGAGCTCCTGGCATTAAAGTTGTGAGTGATTCACACGTGGAATTCACTGCCACAGGAGATGGTGGCGGCTACAAACATGGACGCCTTCAAGAGGGAATTAGATAAGCATATAGAGCAGAGGTCCATCAGTGGCTCTTAGCCACAAGGTATAGATAGGAACTCTCATTCTGGGGCAAGGGATGCTCTGTATACTTGGTGTTTGGGGGAGGGCTTCTAGTGTCCTCCTGGCCCCACTGGTGGACCTCCTGATGGCACCTGGTATTTTTGGCCACTGTGTGACACAATGAGTGTTGGACTGGATGGGCCATTGGCCTGATCCAACACTGGCTTCTCTTATGTTCTTATGAGACCTGTATCCAAATCCCCATTCTGCAATGGAAGTTTGCCTGACCTGGGGCCAGACAGACGCGCTAACCTATCGCACAGGATTGTTGTGAGGATCAAAAAGGAGAAGGGGAGAAAGTTGCAGTCTACTTCAGGTCCCCCTTGGGGAGAAAAGTGGGCTATAAATAAAGTAAATGAATTGCTGTTTTCCACATATTAAGAAGTTACCGAAGAGAATTCGAGAGCGAGGAAGAGAGACAGAGAAACACCGTTTCGGTGCTATCCTAGACAGAGTTACCTCCTTCTAAACCTGTTGCTTTTCATGGATTTAGAAGGGTCTTACTCCCAGCCTGGGCGGCCCCTTCTAGCCTCAGCTCGTCCTATTCCAGAAGCTAAGCAGGGTCGGCCCTGGTCAGTACTTGGATGAGAGACCACCAAGGAAGTTCAGGGTCCCTATGCAGAGGCAGGCAATGGGCAAACCATCTCTTGGCTGATCTGGAAGGCCCAGGCTAGCCCAATCTCATCGGATCTCAGAAGCTTAGGAGGGTTGGCCCTGGTTTGTACTTGGATGGGAGACCTCCCAGGAAGCCCAGGGTTGCCACACAGAGACAGGCCACGGCAAACCACCTCTGAACATCTCTTGTCTTGAAATCCCTATAAAAAAGCCATGGCCTGAATGGCCCAGGCTAACCTGATCTGATTAGATCTGGGAAGCAATGCTCCCTCTAAGCTGTGGAGTCTTGTGAGCAAACATTCTACTTTGTGAGCTACGGGCATTAAAGTTGTGAGTGAGTGATTAGGTTTTTTTTTTTTTTTCAGTCGTTCAGTCGAGTCCGACTCTTCGCGACCCCATGAACCAGCTCCCGCCAGGCCCTCCTGTCTTCCGCTGTCCTCTGAAGTTGGCTCAATTTCATGTTCGTTGCGTCGCTGACACTGTCCAACCATCTCAACCTTTGCCGTCCCCGTCTTCTGTGACCTTCAATCTTTCCCAGCATCAGGGTCTTCTCCAGTGAGTGCTCCCTTCTCATTTGGTGGCCAAAGTATTTGAGCTTCAGTTTCATTATCTGGCCTTCCAGGGAACAGTCAGGGTTGATTTCTTTGAGGAGTGACTGATTCAATCTCCTTGCAGTCCAAGGGACTCTCAAGAGTCTTCTCCAGCACCATAGTTCAAAAGAATCTATTATTCGGCGCTCGGCCTTCCTTATAGTCCAACTCTCGCAGCCATACATGACTACTGGGAATACCATTGCTTTGACCATGCGGACTTTTGTTGTAAATTAGCTTGCTCTGGAGCCATCCTTCCTGACAAAAATTTGTGAGATGGAGGCCAACTTAGAGGGAACACTGCTGGGAAGCTAAGCAGGGTTGGCCTGGGGTAATACTTGGACGAGAACCACCAAGGAAGTCCAGGGTTGCTATGCAGGAGGAGGCAATTAGAAATGGGCACAAACTGGAAAAATGTGGTTTGTGTCAGTTTGTGACCGAACCATGAACTGAACCAGGAGGTTCATTCCAATTCAGTTCATGGCCCTGCAAACACCATTGAAAGGGACCACAATCCTTTTCAGTGGGGTTTGCAAAAAGCCTGAAAAACAGCTGAGCGATAGGGATCAGCTTGCTCCCCGCCGCTCAGCTGCTTCAGGTTGTCCTGTGCAGAAGACAGCCTGAAGCAGCTGAGTGGTGGGGAGGGCGTCACCGCCCCTCAGTTGTTTTTGCCGCTTTCTTGGGGAACAGAAAGCAGGGGTTTCAAGGGACTCAGCATCCCTTTAAACCTGTGCTTTCTGCTCTATCCATGAACTGCCACAAACTGCTTTAAAAGTTCGTCGAAGTTCCTGACGGTAGACCCTTCGCGAACTTCAGCTTGTGAGCCACAAACAGGGCAAAATTCGTGACAAATTTTGTTTTGTGGTTCGGCTCATGCCCATCCCTACAGGCAATGGCAAGCCACCTCTGAACATCTCTTGCCTTGAAAATCCTATGGAGTGAGTCGCCATGATTCAGCTGCTGCTTGATGGAAAACAAACAAACAAACAAAGTGTTTAGATTGCACTGTTGTCAGAAATGTAAACAGGAGTCCCGTAGTCCTTTTATTCCAGCAGAACCTTTCCTTGACATTCCAAGTGTGAAGTTTGAGTCATGGTTGTTGGGATCAAATCAATAGGAATGGATGGCAATCCCTTTGCTATTGCAGGTGTTTGGTGGTTGTTTTTTTGGCTTTTAACCATAAGCTGCAAGCATTCTTGCAATTTTTGTTTGGTGCTAATTAATGCCATTGCTGTGGAAATGAGAGCAAAGCTGCAAGCAAGCTGTGACAAATGGGATTTTTATTGCTGGTGGCAAAGTCTAGGGAATAATTACCAGGCCCATGGAGATCTCGTGATTACAGGCATCTGCATATGTAATGGATGGGCCCAACAACCCCCACGGGGAGTGTACCAGAACCTGCACTGTAGGGCACATTTATGTTGTCAGCCCCGCCCTTCAAACTGCGTCCGAAGAGACGTGGGAAAATATTTTGTGAAACATTAGACACGAGAGCCCTCCATCTCCTCATGCAGGGCTAGGGAAGCTCTTGGCCTTGCTTTGCTCCATAGTGTCCAGCTGCCCAGACTTGCCAGTGTTATGTTCTGATATCATGTTGAGACTTGATTTTATGGAGGCACTTCTGTCTTGTGCGCATTGCCCAGTCTCCTGGTAATTTGGAGACAGAGAGAGAGAGAGAACCAGTTCACAAAAACAAGAAAAGTCTTGCTACATTCTTTACCAAGGAGTCTTGGACAGTGGTGTCTGTCACTGCGACAATGACAGTTGGACAGCTTCTGCCAAGCGCTGCTTTTAGCGCCCCGCCTTTTGTATTGCACACCTGAGGACTGATGTCAACTGGCTGTTGCTGTCTAGATCTTATTGAATCTTCTTTCCTTTTTGCCTTTTTCTCTGTGCGTCCTCACATCTTCATGCCATGCATGTGCAGGGCTATTTTTGGGCAGGAACGCACAGGAACGGAGTTCCGTCTGGCTCCCAAGTTGGCCACACCCAGCAGGAACTCATTAGCATAATAGGCCACACCCAACAGCAGGAACTCATTAGGATTGGCTACACTAGGGGTGTGTGGCCTAACATGCAAAGGAGTTCCTGCCACAAAAAAAGGCCCTGGGTTTTGACAACAAACAAGGTAAACAGAATAAGAAGCAAAAGGTTGGTGTGGCTGGATGACCACACTTCTGGTAACATGTGGGTGTGGCCTAATATGCCAATGAGCTGTGCTGTCAGGGGTGTGGCCTAATGTGCTAATGAGTTCCTGCTGGGCTTTTTCTACCCAAAAAAGCCCTGCATGTGCCCAACAATGGAGTCCATGAAACTTTGCAACTTTGACCCTACAAATGAGTGTCATGTGCACGAGACAGCCTCTACCACAGAGCTAGGCTCACCGAGCCCTGTCACTCCTCTCACTTTCCTGCTGCCACTGAAGGTTCTATGGTTTCTATGGTTTCCTAGAGTGTTATCTGGGCAGCAGGAGAGGGAAAGGGGGGGGGATGGCGTCTGTCTTGGAAGTGACATCACTTTCTGATGACACTTATCAGGTTACACTCTAGGAATTCCCCTCGTTTCTATGGTTTCCTAGAGTGTTATCTGGAAGTGCCATCACTTCTAGGTCAGAGAGGAGATCCGGGCCCTGCGGGACCTAGTGCAGTTCCGCAGGGCCTGCACGACGGAGCTCTTCCACCAGGCCTTTGGGTAGGAGCCGCCGCCACCACCATCGCTATACCACCTTCGATGCACCGTCCATCTACCAGATTCCATGCAGGAGATCAGTTCGATTGCGTTGGGGCGCTCTCACTATTAAGATCGTGGGCCACAAATATGAGTCGCTGAGCATCTTATATAATGTATAGATTTGTATAGATTTGAAGCACCAGTTTTATTGCATGTAAAATTGTTTTATTGTTTTACTATTTTAAACATTGTTGTTAGCCGCCCTGAGCCACTGGGTAGGGCAGGATAGAAATCGCAAAATAAAAAAATAAAAAAACCTTCTCTAAGTTCCACCCCAGAAATCTCCCAGGATAGTGGGCAGAAACCTGGAAACCCTCTGTGGAGCATGCTTGCTCTTTTGCTAGCACTACTGTTTGCTCAACAACAGAAGTCCCAACACAGAGACTACCTCACGGGCCTGGATCCAACTCTAGGTCACACGTACACATGAAGCTGCTCTCTACTGAGTCAGACCCCGGGTCCGTCAAAGTCAGGATTGTCTACTCTGACTGGCAGCAGCTCTCCGGAGTCTCAGGCAGAGGTCTCTCACATCCCCTGTGGCCTGTTCCTTCCTGTTTTGATCTTACCCTCCTCCTTTCCCCTTCCTTTTCCTCCATCCTTGCCCTTTTTCTAGGGCTTGTTTTATCATCTACTGTTGGGCTGCGAATTTCTCTGTGCTGGCTGCTCCCCCAGTAGCCCACCTGTGATGGATTGTTGGGGCATAGAGCTGTCAGGTCCCCCTGGCAAGGGATTGTGGGTAGGGTTGCCTGATCCAGGTTTGGAAGCTCCTGGTAATTTGGGGATGGAGCCTGGGGAGGACAGGGACCTCAGTGGGGGTACCGTGACACAGAGTCCACCCTCCAAAGCATCTGTTCTCTCCAGGGGAACTGACTTCTGCAGTTTGGAGATGAGCTGTCATTCCAGGGGATCCCCAGGCCCAACCTGGAGGCTGGAATGCCTAGGGCGCCATCTGACATAGCAGACTGATTGTTAGGTTTTTAACTTGTAATATTGGTAATATGTTGACTGTATTCAATGCTCCCTCTAAGCTGTGGAGCCTTGTGAGCAAAAATTCTACTTTGAGAACTACTGGCATGAAAGCTGTGAGCGAGCGATTTGTCTACTGCATAGATTAGTTTGCTCTGGAGCCCTCCTCCCCGAGTTAAGACAAAAATGTGTGAGCCAGAGGCTAAAAATCTGTGAGCTAGCGCACACTAACTCAGCTTAGAGGGAACACTGACTGTATTATATATCTAACTGTTGAAAGCTGCCCTGAGCCCTGTTCGATGGGGAAAGGAGGGGGATATAAGCTGAATGAATGAATGAACGAATGAATGAATGAACAAACGAATGAATGAACGAATGAATGAATGAACGAACGAACTCTGGGGAACTCCTGGAGATCTGGTGGCTGAATTTGGGGAGGGAGCCAGAGCGCTGTGATATCATAGAGTCCACCCTCCCAAGCGAACATTTTCTTCCAAGGGAACTGAACTGGAGATCATTTGTAATCCCAGGAGAACTCCGAGCCCCGCCTGAGAGTCGACAGCCTTAAAGCCCGAGTCCTCTGGTACATGAATTCTTCATTGATGTTATTTATTTTGTTAGGGGTTTTTGAAATTCAGTTCTTGTCTACAATATAGCCCGTGGGAGCCTTTTTATTTGTCCATTTAAGGATTTAAAAAAGCAACCTTTAACTAGAGTGTTTCTTGTTCATGCACAAACCAAGAAGTTAAGAAAGTAATTTTTCTCGGCGTGTGGTGGAATTCGGCAGGGTGAAAATTGTAGAACCCCCCCCCCCAAGACGTTTAAGTTTATACCCACGTTCTGTGGTGGCGAAAGAATCTCGGGGAAGTATGTGAACCTTCTTCCTTCAGAAATATGATCTAAATTCCAACTAAATAAGGTACTTAAACATAACTGTGTTTGACTGTTCCCTTAATGAGCCTTGTTCACAGGCCCGGCAGGATTAATTAGGTGCAAAGATCTTATCTGCTCCATAACATGGAGAGAGCGGGCAAAAATTTGAGGCCGCTTAGACAAAGCAAGCAACCTGAGCTGAAGGCTGAACTAGTTTGCGTGGCTTCGGATCATGGTATGCCTCGGAGCAATGTGGGACTTTAAAAGCCCTGGATTACAGGGCCATAAAAAAAATGCACATGTGGTCACATGCAAGGTTCGAGTTGTCGAATAGGCCACAAAGGGAATGCTTACCATAAGTTCCTGGGCGCAAGTTGCATTAATGATACAACTGCCCTGGTGGAAACACAAGAAAAACATGTCAAACTTCATCTATTATTAGCCGTGCGAGCCTTACACTCCGGAACACGAGGACAGCCAGCCGTTAAGTCTCCCGTTCCCTTTTTTCCTCCACATCTTTTAATTGCCTCTTGTACTGTAGCCATGTACACCCTGAAGTGGAAGTTTTGTGTCTCTCGGACTAAAACAAACAGATTAAGGCTGTAAAGGAACAGTGCCAAACGGGGGGATCTTTCTCCTCGGGCAAAAGTTCAAGCGGCGCGCGTGATGCTTTGGCCAGGGTGGAGGAGTGCCAAGTGTGTGCCATGAATATTCATCCCAACGACTTGAGCTGGGTCTCCGTGGCGGCCTCTGGCAAAACTGGCTCTTCCCCCCTCCCCAGCCATGACGCCTCTGAACACTCTTCGGCTGGGGGAGGCCTGCTTGTCATTGCTTGTGAAATCCTGCTAGCCAAGCAAAGGAGACCCCTTGTTCCCCCAAATTATTTTGGGCCAGTTTTGCGTAGTGGTGAAGTGTGCGGACTCTAATCTGGGAGAACCGGGTTTGATTCCCCACTCCTCCACATGCAGCTGCTGGTGTGACCTTAGGTCAGTCACAAGTTCTCTCAGAGCTGTTCTCTCAAGAGCCATTCTCTCAGAGCTCAACAGATTAAGGCTGTAAAGGAACAGTGCCAAACGGGGGGATCTTTCTCCTCGGGCAAAAGTTCAAGCGGCGCGCGTGATGCTTTGGCCAGGGTGGAGGAGTGCCAAGTGTGCGCCATGAATATTCATCCCAACGACTTGAGCTGGGTCTCCGTGGCGGCCTCTGGCAAAACTGGCTCTTCCCCCCTCCCCAGCCATGACGCCTCTGAACACTCTTCGGCTGGGGGAGGCCTGCTTGTCATTGCTTGTGAAATCCCACTAGCCAAGCAAAGGAGACCCTTTGTTTCCCCAAATTATTTTGGGCCAGTTTTGTGTAGTGGTTAAGTGTGTGGACTCCAATCTGGGAGAACCGGGTTTGATTCCCCACTCCTCCACATGCAGCTGCTGGTGTGACCTTAGGTCAGTCACAAGTTCTCTCAGAGCTGTTCTCTCAAGAGCCATTCTCTCAGAGCTCTCTCAGCCCCACCTACCTCACAGGGTGTCTGTTGTGGGGAGGGGAAGGGAAGGGAGATTGTAAGCCGCTCTGAGACTCTGAGTGAAGGGCGGGGTATAAATCCAATCTCCTCCTCCTCCTCCTGAGAATTGTGAATGCGTCCCAGATGGCAATGTCTAAATCTAACCGGATGCTCTGCTTTCCTCTCCGGCAAGGCGGACCCCTAATGATCCGGGTTTGACCCCTCAGAGTGAACGTCCCCTCTGTTTCAGAGTGCTCAGTCCATTGCAGTGAAAAGATAGAGTCCTCCGGCACTGTGGGGGTGGGAAAGGGCCGTCAAGTGGCAGCCGTCTCATGGTGACCCCTCAGGGGGTTTTCAAGGAAAGAGGCGTTCAGAGGTGGTTTGCCACTGCCTGCCTCCGCGTGGCCACTCTGGGCTTCCTCAGTGGTCTCCCATCCAAGGACTGACCTTGCTTAGCTTTCATGAGTCGATTAGATCAGGCCGGCCTGGGCCATCCAGGTCAAGGCCCCTGAAAGACTAACCAATGCCCTGGCAGCAGCTGCTTTAACAGCCAAGGGACGCTGAAGCCATTGATGATTCTCCAAGTAGCTTTTACCACCACTGGGAAAGCGAAGGCATTTGTCCCGGCAACGGAGCGCAGCAGTTCCTCACACAATTTCCTCACCTGAGCCCCTGCAGCCACCGTCCCCCCCCCATACCACTGGGGGGCTTATTTGGGATTTTAAAAACCCTATAATTGACATGCTGCTATATTCAGGTGGGTCGTCAAGTTTGAGTCCAGGGGCACCTTTAAGACCAACCAAGTTTAATTCTGGGTATAAGCTTTCGTGTGCAGGTCTCTGAAGAAGTGTGCGTCCGCACGAAAACTTATACACCGAATTAAACTTGGTTGGTCTTAAAGAAGCCCAACTGGACTCGAAACTTTGTTATATTGCTCTATTGCTATGATGTTATAGCGATCTGTCTCTAGTTCCTCTGAATCCCCAGATTTTAAAAAAGGTAAGTCTCTGGTCTCTTGCATTGTGGAGTTATTAGAAGAAAGGCAGGGCTATTTTTGGGCAGGAAGGCACAGGAACGGAGTTCCGGCTGGCTCCCGAGTTGGCCACGCCCAGCAGGAACTCATTAGCATAATAGGCCACGCCCAACAGCAGAAACTCATTAGGATTGGGTACATTAGGGGTGTGTGGCCTAACATGCAAATGAGTTCCTGCTACAAAAAAAGGCCCTGGGTTTTGACAACAAACAAGGTCAACAGAATAAGAAGCAAAAGGTGGGTGTGGCTGGATGACCACACTTCTGGTAACATGGGGGTGTGACCTAATATGCTAATGAGCTTGCTGTCAGGGGTGTGGCCTATTATGCTAATGAGTTCCTGCTGGGCTTTTTCTACAAAAAAAGCCCCGAAGAAAGGAATATCGCCACAACAGAAGGTTCAGTGTTACCATTTGCTGATTTTTAAAAAAACGTCTTCTAGAAAAGTCTGTGGTGGTGTGGGGGCAAAAGAGCTCCAGGAGGACCTCCACAAACTTGGGGAGGGGGCGACAGTGTGGGAAATAAAGTTCAGCATTGGTAAGTGTCAGGGGGTGCACATGGGGGACAAAAGAAGCCTCCCAACTTCAGGTCTAGCCTAATAGGGTCTGAACTTGCTGATACCGAGAGGGTAGAGCTCAATGAAAGTGTCAGCCCAGTGAGGTGCAGCGGTGGAAAAGGCAAACTCTGTGTTAGGGATTATTCGGAAAGGGATTGAGACTAAATCGGTCGATATTGCAGTGCCCCAGTATAGATCTATGGTGTGGCCACATTTGGAATACGGTGTACAGTTCTGGTCACCTTAACTCAAAAAAGGACATGGCAGAGCTGGGAAAAGTGCAGAGGGGGGCAGCCAAGAAGATGAGGGGGTTGGAGCCCCTCCCCTAGGAGGAGAGGCTGGAGAGTCTCTAGGACTTCTCAGTTCAGAAGAGAGACAACTAAGGGGGGGGGGACATGATTGAGGTTTATAAAATCATGCATGCGGTGGAGAGAGTTGATGAAGGGAATTATTTTTCTCCCTCTCCCAAAAGACTGGCACTCGAGGGCATCCAATGTACCGGATGGGCAGTAGGATCAAGATGGGCACAAGCCAGATGGGCAGTAGGATCAAGATGGGCACAAGGAAACACTACTTTACACAGAGAGTGATAAAAACGTGGGATTCGCTGCCAGAGGATGTAGCGATGGCCACAGTAATAAACAGCTTTCAAAGGGGATTGGAGAGATTCCTAGAGGACAGGCCTATCAGTGGCTACTAGCCAGGGTGACTGAGGGGAACCTCCCCACTCAGAGGCACCAATCCTCTGACCTCCAGAGCTAGGAGGCAAGACCAGGAACATCCACTTAATTTGGATGAAGGCTCCTTGGAGAATTGTTGGATCTGCCCCACTCTCTCTCAGCCCAGCCTACTGGGGTTGTTGTAAGGGACACATAGGATCTCGCTGTGATTGGGCCCCAAGGTTCCTGAAGGTGGGGCTGGATACAGATAAAATAAAGTGGGTTGGTCCAGCCTGGCTTTCTGCTTGTGAAAAAGGAAGCAGGGGTCATAAGCAGTGTTCCCTCTAAGCTGTGTTAGTGTGAGCTAGCTCACAGTTTCTTAGCCTCCGGCTCACACATTTTTGTCTGAGCTCAGGTGGGATGGCTCCAGAGCAAACTAATGTATGCAGCAGCCAAATTGCTCACTCACAGCTTTAATGCCAGTTGCTCACAAAGTAGAGTTTCTGCTCACAGGACTCCACAGCTTAGAGGGAACATTGGTCATAAGAACGTAAGAACAGAAGAAGAGAACTGCTGGATCAGACCAGTAGTCCATCTGGTTCAGCATCCTTCCTGTTTCACACAGTGGCCAACCAGTTCTTCTGGCAGACCAAGAACAGGACACTGAGGCCGAGGCCTTTCCCTGCTGTTGCCTCCTGGCTCTGGGATTCAGAGGATTAGTGCCTCTGAATGTGGAAGTTCCCCTCAAGTCACCATGGCTAGTAGGCCACTGACAGACTTATCCTCCATGAATCTATCTAATCCCCTTTTGACTACCCAGAAAAGGTGTGTCTTATGGGACCTGCATGGACAAAAGACATGTGGAACGGGGCTTTACTAAGGAGAACTAGGTGAGGTTGAGTGAACTAGGTGAGGTTGCCTTTTGCAACCAATTCGGATCCCCCCCCCTTCCAAATTGTCCCACTGTAGAAATGTCCCTTGTTGCTCTTGAGAATCTCATCTTTTGGCCTTCCAGACTGCAGAAATGGTTATTAAGTTGTATTTGGAACACATCCAGGGCGGAGTGGAAGTCTCTCTCAAAGCAGAATTAATGGCCACACTTAACTTTCAGTAGTAGCTCCAGAGAATTAAAAGGATGGGGGGGGGGATCCTGGAGGAGAGTCAGAATTCCTCTGAGCCTTCGACTTGTATGGAGGTGTGGAATTCTTGATAGTGACAGCAACAGAGTCAGCTGGTGTCGTAGTCGAAGAACCACAGGCGGGTGGTGAGGAAGAATCCCAAGATACAAAGAAAGCAAAACTGACACCAAAACCACAATCAGGCATGAAATAATTTAGGAATAAAATGACATGACAGTGATATGAAGTTAAACGCTCTCCTGCGCCATTGACATTTGTAAGAAGCAAATTTCTCTCATGCGAGCTTTTTGATCTAAACTATTACTGTGCATTTGACATGTTAATGGATTTGTATCGACAGGGAAATACATTCTTGTTCTACAATATTGTTATTATTACGGATTGCCACAGTCAGATATCTGACTGGCAGATGGTGTTCTGCAATTCAAGGTCTAGCGAAGGTCTTGGGAATTGCAGAGGTATCTTTGCAGGATTCTTGCTGTTCCAAGCAACACTGTCTTCTAGCGCTGAGCTGGTGTTATTTGCTCAGTGCCCAGAATGGCAAAGTGTTTCTTGAGACTTCTAGGTGCTGCTCCAAGGGCTCAAATGACAACTGGCATGATGGTCACCTTCTTCTACCAGAGATGCTCTAACTCTATTAATAGGTCTTGGTATTTGTGATCTTCTCCTGCTCTTTCTTTTCTGTTCTGCTGTCTCTTGGGATTGCAGTGTCAATGTTCCAAACCCTATTTCTCATTTCCCCCCTACAATTGTGATATTAGGTGTTATGCTCCAAGTGCTTATCTGTTTGTATTCAGAAGTCCCAAAGAATATTTGTTTCATCCTTTTCCGTGATCTTGCCTGGTTGGTGCTCCCATGAATTTCTGGCTGATGGTAAGCCATACTTCTTGCAAAGGCTCCAGTGCAACATAGCTGCAACTCTATCATGGTGTTCTTTAATGGTCCTTTCCGCACTTGGATCTCATCCCTGGTTTTATCAGAGTTCAGCTCGCGATACAATACCTTGCATTTATCCCTGGTTATAGCAGCATCCATTTATCCCGGGACAAGTGTGGGGCGAAACCGGGGTGACCTCAATGTAATGTAGAAACAAAAACTACCCCGAGATAATTACAGGGGTGAACTCGAGTGTGGTGTGGAATGTAAGTTCGGAGACAAGGTTTTGAACCAGGATTTAAGGTCTAGTGCGGAATCACCCATAATTAGTTTGAGCCATTTTACTGCAGGCACTATGTGGTCAACTGAGTCTGTTTCACCCTTTGTCTTGCAAAGGCAACATTTGCTGTTATCACTGGTTTTCTGATTCTTGGCTTCCATACTATTTGTGTCGAATGCCTGCTCTTGTGCAGCTAAGACCTTCTGTTTCTTTCTTCAAGTGCCCATTTTGGAGCCACTCCCAGGTATTTTCACTATCAGCTTTGTTCTCTGTATCTTTCAAATATTGCCGGTGCAAGTGCCTTTGTTTCCAGTTGTCAAAGTGAATTTTGATTGCACTCTTTTGTAATCTTCTTTGGCTTCCGTAACCTTAAATAAGTCTGCTTTGTACACTTCAACTAGAGGCTTCTCTTTGCTTTTCTTGATATAGTCATTCAGTGCTCCTTTTTCTTCTTCAACTGCTGGCTTAACTTTCAGGAGACCTCTTCCACCTAGTTTTCTTGGTAAGTAAAGATGATTGGCATCATTTCTAGGGTGTAGGAAGTGATGCATTGCCATTATCTTGCGAGTTTTGTGATCTGTTGCTTCTAATTCTGCTTGTTTCTGGTTGATAATGCCGGCTGTGTAACTTAGAACTGGGGCTGCCCACGTATTAGTTGCCTTTACTGTGTTGCCTCCATTGAATTTTGTTTGCAGTATCTTTTCAACTCTTTGGTAGTACTCCTTATTTGTATTTTTCTTAACATGGGTATGTTTGATGTTGTCGGCTTCCAAAATCCCAAGATATTTGTAGTTTTCTTCAAAGCCCAGTGTTTTGATGTTGTTGTTTGGCATCTTGATTTCTGCTTGTTCAACTACCAAACACTGGTAGTACTGCCGGGTCCCAGCTGCCCCCCCCCCCACTTTACCAACATTCTCATGAGTGAAGACTTCATGTTTCAGCATTAAGAGCATAAGAGAACATAAGAGAAGCCAATGCTGGATCAGGCCAATGGGCCATCCAGTCCAGCACTCTGTGTCACACAGTGGCCAAAGATACCAGGTGCCATCAGGAGGTCTAGCAGTGGGGCCTCCCACTGTTGACCCCCCCCCAAGCACCAAGAATACAGAGCATCCCTTGCCCCAGAACGAGAGTTCCTATCTACAACTTGTGGCTAATAGCCATGGGAGCATCACTTGCCCCAGAGTATCTGTACCTTGTGGCTAATAGCTACTGATGGACCTCTGCTCCATATGTTTATCCAATTCCCTCTTATAAGAACGTAAGAGAAGCCAATGTTGGATCAGGCCAATGGCCCCTCCAGTCCAACACTCTGTGTCATTCAGTGGTCAAAAATACCAGGTGCCCTCAGGAGGTCCAGCAGTGGGGCCAGGACACCAGAAGCCCACCCACTGTTGCCCCCCCCAGCACCAAGAATACAGAGCATCCCTTGCCCCAGACCGAGAGTTCCTATATACAACTTGTGGCATTCAAACCAAACTCGTTGCTAACCCCATTTCTATGCTTTGAAACACTTAACATTTTTTCCCACTCAGTTTTCAGGTATTATTTGGACCTGTGAGCTGGGGAAAAGAAACATTCCCATTGATTTAAAGTCCAGCCATGGAATTAAAATAGAAAGCCAAACATAAGGAGTATTTTGGTCTTGCCGCATTGAGAAGATGCCTGTCTTTTTGGCGAATACTTTTGGTTTCACATAGAGAGTGGGAACACTTGGCATTCACACGGGAACCTTGATCGGCTAGTTCTCTGAGAGCTGGATTTTCTTTTATTTTTAGTTTTTAGGGGAAAGGCTCCAGAATGACTTCTGAGTAATGCGTAGGAAAATGGCTCAGAGCAGGATCGTTCCCTCTCAGTGCTTTGAAGGTTTGTTTAGGATTGTGTCGTGAGGAGCACGGGCTCGGTGTGGTGGAGAAACCGATGCCCCCCATTTTACGCATACATCTTCAATATTGGGTGTGGAAAGTGCAGCCAAGTTAAAGGTTAAAGCACTCGGGGCTCTTTAGCTTGGAGAAACGACGGCTGAGGGGTGACATGATCGAGGTTGACACAATTTTGCATGGAACAGAGAAGGCCACAGCCCAGCCCCAGTGTTTCTCCAGTGTAAGGAGCTTTCCACCAGTGGCTCAGCAGGAGGACCTCTTTGTGGCCTGAAGACTGTGCCACTGTCGACAGAATAGACTTGTAGGTCCAGCACGGTACATGTTCTGCATTTGGTGTATTGCTTGCTGCCCTTGTTAGCTTGGTGACAGTGGTTAGGGAAAGCAGTACCCCTGAGCTGTAGGAACCGCAGGAAGCGAACCACGGAGGAATGCTCCTTCTTGTCTCATGACCCGCTGTGCATACCTGAGGAAGGGAGCTTTGTCTCTCGAAATCTCATCCCCCGAAACTCTTGTCGGTCTCTAAAGTCCTGCTGGACTCCAGTCAAACTCCACAAACACAGCAGCTCTTCTGCTCCTGCCTCAGAAGGAGAATCGGCGTTACGCCAGGAGCACGGAGGAGTTGCACTCCAAAGGCAGACCGCAGCCCCTTTGGGCTGGGACCCTCTGGTGGGCCCCAGAGCCTCGCCAGCTGGGCTGTGGACCCCCATGGAACTTGCCATTCTTGCTACCAGCGTGCATGCTCCAGGAGTGAGCATGCAGCAACTCTGGCTTCTTTGGGCAACACGTGACCAGAGGAACAGCGGGAACTGCTAACCCAGCGGTTCGAAAGCGCCAACTAACATCAAAAAATGCACAAGTAGATAAACGGGAACCTACCTTAGAGGGTAGGGGGCACCCTCCCCCGCTGTGGGGGCTGTTGGAGCGTCGGAGCCCGGTGGACGGCGAAGCGGCAAGCGGCGAAAAGATGGCGTCCGGGCACAACATTGGAGGCGGAACAGACGTCGGCGGAGAGGCGGAGCCAGGACGACACGGGAGCATGGACGGCGCAGGCGGGGCGGAGCCGCGAGGACTGAGCCAAGGCCGCGCCGGAGCATGCCGCGTGACAGAAGGGCCCGACCGATCCGCCACTGAAAGACCGCCGGAAAGGAAAAAAGGAGCCAGAAGCCGAGTGACGCCAAAGTCGACGTAGCCGACCCGGGAGAAAAAAGAGAGGATTCTTCCTCTGCTCTGAACCAGGCCTTGTTCTTTACTATGGTCCAGGGGTCATTTCATAGAAAAAGAGGTGCAGGAGCTCATTAGCATAACTCATTAGCATAACTCATTAGCATAACTCATTTGCATATGCCACACCCCCTGGCGTCACCGGAAGTGTGTCAGAAGGCAACACCCACCGCTCAGGCTCCACTGGACTGTTTTGGATTGCAAGCTATTGGGGGGAGGGGAGACGTGCAGATCTGTCCCTTGCAGAGGAGGGAGAGCTTGTACCTGAACAAAACCTGGTCTTAAAGGTGCCACTGGACTGTTTTGGACTGGGGTGGGGGCTCTGCAGCTTACCTGGCTGCTTCTTGCTCTGACAGGGCTGCTGGGAGCAGGGGGCGGGACTTGTTGCATGTGCCCGCCCCCTGGGCTCTTTACTTCCGGAGCTCTGCTCCTGTGTGCTCCTGCAGGAAATGACCCCTGCTATGGTCCATTCTTAGAATCATAGAATCATAGAATGTTAGAGTTGGAAGGGACCTTGCAGGTCATCTAGTCCAACTCCCTGCACTTTGCAAGAGCATAGCCGAAAGAGAGCCCTACAACATACCATACTAGCTGGTGCTCAGCTAGTGTTTCCAGTCCCCAGCTGGTCCTGACACCAGTGATGTGGTAACCCTGTCCCCCCACCCCCGTCTTCTATGTCTGGCTTGAACCTCCGTGGGCCCCGTGCACAGTGGGTCTCAGGTGTGGAAAGGTTGATGGCTACCGAACTGGAGGATTGCTGTATTGCACAGCAATGTAGGACTGGTGGTCTGGTGGATGAGGGTGCATGCACATGACACCTTTAGGGAGGCAGGTGGGAGGCAGTCCTTGTGCTCACAGGATCCCTGTGAAATATCGTCAGCTCTCTTTCTGGCCCTCTTTCTTCCACCCAAGCTACAGAACAGATCCACCAAAAGACTAGTTTTAAGGACAGAGAGAGACACAGGACTCTTTCCACAAAGAAACCGCTGTCAGCATAAACTGTCACAGTCCAAAAGAATTCACAAGATCAGATGTCAATAAGCTTTATATGGTTCTCATAGTTTGGAAGTACTGGGTAGATTTTCCTGTCTGCACTGAACCTCTTCAATTTTTATACCTCTGGCTTAATTCTCACTAAGGTGCTAAAGTAATCTCTGCACGAGCGACAGAACAGATCCGCCAAAAGACTGGTTTTAAGGACAGAGAGAGAGACAGGACTCTTTCCACAAAGAAACTGCTGTCAGCATAAACTGTCACAGTCCAAAAGAATTCACAAGATCAGATATCAATGAGCTTTATATGGTTATCATAGTTTGGATGTACTGGGTCGATTTTCCTGTCTGCACCGAACCTCTTCAATCTTTATACCTCTGGCTTAATGCTCACTAAGGTGCTAAAGTAATCTCTGCACTGTACCACTTCATGGTGCAGGTGGAACTCACAAGGCCGAATGCTCCGCTCTTCACACTCACCCCAGCCTCCGTGTAGGAAACTAGATATTAAAGAGAAGGGTTCTAATGAAGGTGGGAGAGAACATGGCAGCCGGCAGGAGGGTTGAGATGGGGTGTGTGTGATGTCAACAGTGCTTCTACATCAGCTAGCCTCCCTACTCCTACGGACACTTACTCCCCCGCCCCCCCCCCCGGAATGCGATGGCAGGCGAGGGCGAAGGTGGAGACAACATGGCAGCAGGCAGGTGGGTTGAGATGGGGTGTGTGCGTGATGTCAACAGTGCTTCTACATCACTTCCAGGGAAAACCCAGAAGTGACCTAGGGTAGCTGTAGGAATCACCTGAAACTCTATGGTTTTACCTCCACGGTTTTACCATGGAGTTCCCGGTGATTCCTAGAGCTACCTTACATCACTTCTGGGTTTTGCCCGGAAATGATGTAGCAAGGCAGCTGATGCTGCCATTTTGCTTTTTAAAAATTTCTCTTACTGCTGCTGAGAAGAGCGACGGGGGATCTAGGGCTGCCTCCAGGAGGCCTCACCCACAGCGGGAGGCTGGGCAACACTAGTATTAACCCAGTTTTAGGTAGGTCTTTAAATTAATTAATTTATTTATATGGACTTATATCCTGCCCTCCCCTTAATGGGCTCAGGGTGGGATCCGACAGTATAAGATACAGTACAATTAAAACCACTTTTAAACACAAGATAAAAGAACCTAACTCGTAAGTGCCATACAACTCTAATAAAAACCAGATACCTCAGTGGATAGTGATATTTAGATTTAAGTTATTTAAAGATCTTTAGAATCTCAGGACCCAGGCTGCAGATGGGGGCCAACCCAAGGAAGGATGGGGATGCCCACTGCCTCAACCGAGAGCTCGGTAGAAGAACTCCGTCTTGCAGGCCCTGTGGAAATGTAATAAATCCTGCAGGGCCCTGATCTCACACATGAACTGTCAGGTTCCCCGTCAAATCACTCTCCACACATACCTTTTCGGTGAAAGGTTTTATTAGAAGATATGAGATGTTCAGGGTTTGAACTTTTTGTCAGAACTGGGGTGCCAAGGCGGGAAAGGTGCAGATAGTTACAATCCCACATTCCATTCGTACACGTCAGCTTTACTACAAACACCATGAGAGCTATACGATCTATAACTAGCCAAACACAGATTCTTCTCCAAGGACACTTTCCTGTGTGAAATGTGCCTCTTGGGGTGGCATGGAAGATTTTCTGAAGCTAGCCTCCCTACTCCTACGGACACTCACTCCCCCCCCCCCCCCGGAATGCGATGGCAGGCGAGGGTAAGCGATTAGAACACTGTAATAGCACAGGACGGGAAGAGGGAAGGAAAAGGGTACAGCAATCATCAGGGTAGGAATACAACAGGTACAGTTGGTCAAATGCCCGAGCCTAACAGGAGCTCATTCCACCAGGCAGGTGCCAGGGCCAAAAAGGCCCTGGCCGTGATTGCAGCAAGTCAGCCGTCCCTGGGGCCGGGGACTACCAGAAGATGTTGGCTGGTGGACCTCAGTGCTCTACGGGGCTCCTATGGGGAGAGGCGGTCCCGAAAGTATGCTGGCCCCTGGCTGTATAGGGTGATGTGAAAGACCTGGACCCGAGAACCTAGACCACGTTGCTGCCAGTCAGAGTAGACAGGGCTGATCTTGATAAACAAACAGACCCAGAATGAGTCTGCCCCACCCAGGCGTGTGTCCAGCTGGGCCACAAACGGCCTCTGCCACCAAAACCCCCCATCCCTTGACCAATGTTCCCTCTAAGCTGTGGAGTCCTGTGAGCAAAAATTCTACTTGGTGAGCTACTGGCATTAAAGTTGTGAGTGAGTGGTTTGGCGACTGCATTAATCAGTTTGCTCTGGAGCCCCATCCCTTCCTGAGCGAAGACAAGAATGTGTGAGCCGGAGGCTAAAAAACTGTGAGCTAGCTCACACTAACTCGGCTTAGAGGGAACACTGCCCTGGACCACTCCTGCTTCAGAGAGAGACATCCCCTTGAGGATTTATTCCCCGGCATCCCAAAGAGAGTACGAATCCAGCGGGGAATGGTTTGTTTCTTCTGGGAGATAAGCAAATATGCTGCCAGGATCCTTAAATAAAAGAGAGAGTCAAATAGCTTAATTGCCATAAAAGGGCATTTGCTCCAGTCATGATTAAATTGCCCAGAGTTGAGAGATCAAAGCTCTGCCTCTGATCAGCCATTTTGTCACAGGAGGGAAAATATTGACACTCCAGGAGCATCGCAGACGGGGCCGGTCCAACTGGATTCCCCCCCCCCCCTTTAATGCTGTTCCCTGGCCACATAGAGACTGGTTATGTCACATCTATTCCAAGTGCTTTCCCTGCAATCGGTCTTGTGGTATGATGCAAACTCTAAAAACCCTATTTTTCTCAGTCAGCGGTCTTCTACCTTTCCAGACTGAGGACACACCTATTCCCCACCCCCAGAGATGTGCCAATTCCGAGTGCCATAATGCCATTTCTGGGTACAGACTGAAGATGATGTCATGGTGTCACGTGTCATCAGGTGATGTTGGCTTCCAGCCCCTGGCTGCTGCTTCCACTGGAGCAAAGAGGCTTGGCGATACCTGAAGCTTGGGGGCGGGTGGTGGTGGGGTTTGCCTCCCACCCCCAAAAATGTAGCAGCTCGAAAGCTGCAAAGGTCTTCAAGGTGCAGTGTGGCAACTTCCTTTTCCTTAAAAGGCACTGAACAGTTTTTTAAAAATGGGCTCTATCCTGTTCCTTTAATTATAAGATGAGGAGGAGGAGAAGTAGTAGTAGTAGTAGGAGAAGTAGTAGGAGGAGAAGTAGTAGTAGTAGTAGGAGGAGGAGGAGGAGGAGGAGGAGAAGAATGAGGAGGAGGAGGAGGAGAAGGAGGAGGAGAAGACGGAGGAGGAGGAGA